>NW_026776961.1:0-280084 GCF_030936135.1 Gavia stellata
TCCCGTCGCCGTAGAGGATCGCCGCGCCGCCCGCTTGCCCCCCGCGTCGAGAGGATCGCCGCCCGCTTGCCCCGCCGTCGAGAGCATCGCCGCGCCGTCCGCTTGCCCCGTCGCCGCAGAGGATCGCCGCGCCGCCGCTTGCCCCCCGCGACGAGAGGATCGCCGCGCCGCCGCTTGCCCCGCCGTCGAGAGGATCGCCGCGCCGCCCGCTTGCCCCCCGCGACGAGAGCATCGTCGCGCCGCCCGCTTGCCCCGCCGTCGAGAGGATCGCCGCGCCCGCCCCGAGAGGATCGCCGCGCCGCCCGCTTGCCCCCCGCGACGAGAGGATCGCCGCGCCGCCCGCTTGCCCTCCGCGACGAGAGCATCGTCGCTCTGCCTACTTGGCCCGCCGTCGAGAGCATCGCCGCGCCGCCCACTTGCCCCGCCGCCGCAGAGGATCGCCGCGCCGCCCGCTTGCCCCGCCGTCGAGAGGATCGCCGCGCCGCCCACTTGCCCCGCCGCCGCAGAGGATCGCCGCCCACTTGCCCCGCCGTCGGGAGGATCGCCGCGCCGCCCGCTTGCCCCCCGCGACGAGAGCATCGTCGCGCTGCCCACATGCCCCGCCGTCGAGAGGATCGCCGCGCCGCCCGCTTGCCCCCCGCGACGAGAGCATCGTCGCGCTGCCCACTTGCCCCGCCGTCGAGAGCATCGCCGCGCCGCCCGCTTGCCCCGCCGTCGAGAGGATCGCCGCGCCGCCCCGCTTGCCCCGCCGTCGAGAGGATCGCCGCGCCGCCCGAGAGGATCGCCGCGCCGCCCGCTTGCCCCCCGCGACGAGAGCATCGTCGCGCTGCCCACTTGCCCCGCCGTCGAGAGGATCGCCGCGCCGCCCGCTTGCCCCCGCGACGAGAGCATCGTCGCGCTGCACACTTGCCCCGCCGTCGAGAGCATCGCCGCGCCGCCCGCTTGCCCCGCCGTCGAGAGGATCGCCGCGCCGCCCGAGAGGATCGCCGCGCCGCCCGCTTCCCCCCGCGACGAGAGCATCGTCGCGCTGCCCACTTGCCCCGACGCCGCAGAGGATCGCCGCGCCGCCCGAGAGCATCGTCGCGCTGCCCGCTTGCCCCCCCGCGACGAGACCATCGTCGCGCTGCCCACTTGCCCCGCCGTCGAGAGCATCGCCGCGCCGCCCATTTGCCCCCTTGCCGCAGAGGATCTCCGCGCCGCCCGCTTGCCCCGCCGCCGCAGAGGATCGCCGCGCCGCCCGCTTGCCCCCCGCGACGAGAGGATCGCCGCGCCGACGGTTGCCCTGCCGTCGAGAGGATCGCCGCGCCGCCCGCTTGATCCGCCGTCGAGAAGATCGCCGCCCACTTGCCCCGCCGTCGGAGGATCGTCGCGCCGCCGTCGAGAGGATCGCCGCGCCGCCCGAGAGGATCGCCGCGCCGTCCGCTTGCCCCGTCGCCGTAGAGGATCGCCGCGCCGCCCGCTTGCCCCCCGCGTCGAGAGGATCGCCGCCCGCTTGCCCCGCCGTCGAGAGCATCGCCGCGCCGTCCGCTTGCCCCGTCGCCGCAGAGGATCGCCGCGCCGCCCGCTTGCCCCGCCGCCGAGAGGATCGCCGCGCCGCCCGCTTGCCCCGCCGTCGAGAGGATCGCCGCGCCGCCCGAGAGGATCGCCGCGCCGCCCGCTTGCCCCCCGCGACGAGAGGATCGCCGCGCCGCCCGCTTGCCCTCCGCGACGAGAGCATCGTCGCGCTGCCTACTTGGCCCGCCGTCGAGAGCATCGCCGCGCCGCCCACTTGCCCCGCCGCCGCAGAGGATCGCCGCGCCGCCCGCTTGCCCCGCCGTCGGAGGATCGCCGCGCCGCCCGCTTGCCCCGCCGTCGAGAGGATCGCCGCGCCGCCCGCTTGCCCCGCCGTCGAGAGGATCGCCGCGCCGCCCCACTTGCCCGCCGTCGAGAGGATCGACCCGCCGTCGAGAGGATCGCCGCCCACTTGCCCCTCCGTCGAGAGGATCGCCGCACCGCCCGAGAGGATCGCCGCGCCGCCCGCTTGCCCCGACGCCGCAGAGGATCGCCGCGCCGCCCGCTTGCCCCGCCGCCGCAGATGATCGCCGCGCCGCCCGCTTGACCCGCCGTCGAGAGGATCGCCGCGCCGCCCGCTTGACCCGCCGTCGAGAAGATCGCCGCCCACTTGCCCCGCCGTCGGAGGATCGTCGCGCCGCCGTCGAGAGGATCGCCGCGCCGCCCGAGAGGATCGCCGCGCCGTCCGCTTGCCCCGTCGCCGTAGAGGATCGCCGCGCCGCCCGCTTGCCCCCCGCGTCGAGAGGATCGCCGCCCGCTTGCCCCGCCGTCGAGAGCATCGCCGCGCCGTCCGCTTGCCCCGTCGCCGCAGAGGATCGCCGCGCCGCCCGCTTGCCCCCGCGACGAGAGGATCGCCGCGCCGCCCGCTTGCCCCGCCGTCGAGAGGATCGCCGCGCCGCCCGCTTGCCCCCCGCGACGAGAGCATCGTCGCGCCGCCCGCTTGCCCGCCGTCGAGAGGATCGCCGCGCCGCCCGAGAGGATCGCCGCGCCGCCCGCTTGCCCCCCGCGACGAGAGGATCGCCGCGCCGCCCGCTTGCCCTCCGCGACGAGAGCATCGTCGCTCTGCCTACTTGGCCCGCCGTCGAGAGCATCGCCGCGCCGCCCACTTGCCCCGCCGCCGCAGAGGATCGCCGCGCCGCCCGCTTGCCCCGCCGTCGAGAGGATCGCCGCGCCGCCCACTTGCCCCGCCGCCGCAGAGGATCGCCGCCCACTTGCCCCGCCGTCGGGAGGATCGCCGCGCCGCCCGCTTGCCCCCCGCGACGAGAGCATCGTCGCGCTGCCCACATGCCCCGCCGTCGAGAGGATCGCCGCGCCGCCCGCTTGCCCCCCGCGACGAGAGCATCGTCGCGCTGCCCCACTTGCCCCGCCGTCGAGAGCATCGCCGCGCCGCCCGCTTGCCCCGCCGTCGAGAGGATCGCCGCGCCGCCCGCTTGCCCCGCCGTCGAGAGGATCGCCGCGCCGCCCGAGAGGATCGCCGCGCCGCCCGCTTGCCCCCCGCGACGAGAGCATCGTCGCGCTGCCCACTTGCCCCGCCGTCGAGAGGATCGCCGCGCCGCCCGCTTGCCCCCGCGACGAGAGCATCGTCGCGCTGCACACTTGCCCCGCCGTCGAGAGCATCGCCGCGCCGCCCGCTTGCCCCGCCGTCGAGAGGATCGCCGCGCCGCCCGAGAGGATCGCCGCGCCGCCCGCTTCCCCCCGCGACGAGAGCATCGTCGCGCTGCCCACTTGCCCCGACGCCGCAGAGGATCGCCGCGCCGCCCGAGAGCATCGTCGCGCTGCCCGCTTGCCCCCCGCGACGAGACCATCGTCGCGCTGCCCACTTGCCCCGCCGTCGAGAGCATCGCCGCGCCGCCCATTTGCCCCCTTGCCGCAGAGGATCTCCGCGCCGCCCGCTTGCCCCGCCGCCGCAGAGGATCGCCGCGCCGCCCGCTTGCCCCCCGCGACGAGAGGATCGCCGCGCCGACGGTTGCCCTGCCGTCGAGAGGATCGCCGCGCCGCCCGCTTGATCCGCCGTCGAGAAGATCGCCGCCCACTTGCCCCGCCGTCGGAGGATCGTCGCGCCGCCGTCGAGAGGATCGCCGCGCCGCCCGAGAGGATCGCCGCGCCGTCCGCTTGCCCCGTCGCCGTAGAGGATCGCCGCGCCGCCCGCTTGCCCCCCGCGTCGAGAGGATCGCCGCCCGCTTGCCCCGCCGTCGAGAGCATCGCCGCGCCGTCCGCTTGCCCCGTCGCCGCAGAGGATCGCCGCGCCGCCCGCTTGCCCCGCCGCCGAGAGGATCGCCGCGCCGCCCGCTTGCCCCGCCGTCGAGAGGATCGCCGCGCCGCCCGAGAGGATCGCCGCGCCGCCCGCTTGCCCCCCGCGACGAGAGGATCGCCGCGCCGCCCGCTTGCCCTCCGCGACGAGAGCATCGTCGCGCTGCCTACTTGGCCCGCCGTCGAGAGCATCGCCGCGCCGCCCACTTGCCCCGCCGCCGCAGAGGATCGCCGCGCCGCCCGCTTGCCCCGCCGTCGGAGGATCGCCGCGCCGCCCGCTTGCCCCGCCGTCGAGAGGATCGCCGCGCCGCCCGCTTGCCCCGCCGTCGAGAGGATCGCCGCGCCGCCCACTTGCCCCGCCGTCGAGAGGATCGACCCGCCCGTCGAGAGGATCGCCGCCCACTTGCCCCTCCGTCGAGAGGATCGCCGCACCGCCCGAGAGGATCGCCGCGCCGCCCGCTTGCCCCGACGCCGCAGAGGATCGCCGCGCCGCCCGCTTGCCCCGCCGCCGCAGATGATCGCCGCGCCGCCCGCTTGACCCGCCGTCGAGATGATCGCCGCGCCGCCCGCTTGCCCCGTCGCCGCAGAGGATCGCCGCGCCGCCCGCTTGCCCCCCGCGACGAGAGCATCGCCCCGCCGCCCGCTTGCCCCACCGTCGAGAGCATCGCCCCGCCGCCCGCTTGCCCCGCGTCGAGAGCATCGCCGCGCCGCCACTTACCCCCTCGCCGCAGATGATCGCCGCGACGCCCGCTTGCCCCGCCGTCGAGAGGATCGCCGCGCCGCCCGCTTGCCCCCCGCGACGAGAGCATCGTCGCGCTGCCCACATGCCCCGCCGTCGAGAGGATCGCCGCGCCGCCCGCTTGCCCCCCGCGACGAGAGCATCGTCGCGCTGCCCACTTGCCCCGCCGTCGAGAGCATCGCCGCGCCGCCCGCTTGCCCCGCCGTCGAGAGGATCGCCGCGCCGCCCGAGAGGATCGCCGCGCCGCCCGCTTCCCCCCCGCGACGAGAGCATCGTCGCGCTGCCCACTTGGCCCGCCGTCGAGAGCATCGCCGCGCCGCCCACTTGCCCCGACGCCGCAGAGGATCGCCGCGCCGCCCGCTTGCCCCGCCGCCGCAGAGGATCGCCGCGCCGCCCGCTTGCCCCGCCGTCGAGAGGATCGCCGCGCCGCCCGTTTGCCCCGCCGTCGAGAGGATCGCCGCGCCGCCCGCTTGCCCCGCCGTCGAGAGGGTCGACCCGCCGTCGAGAGCATCGCCGCGCCGCCCGCTTGCCCCGCCGTCAAGAGGATCGCCGCCCACTTGCCCCGCCGTCGGAGGATCGCCGCGCCGCCCGCTTGCCCCGCCGTCGAGAGGATCGCCGCGCCGCCCACTTGCCCCGCCGTCGAGAGGATCGACCCTCCGTCGAGAGGATCGCCGCACCGCCCGAGAGGATCGCCGCGCCGCCCGCTTGCCCCGCCGCCGCAGATGATCGCCGCGCCGCCCGCTTGCCCCCGCCGTCGAGAGGATCGACCCGCCGTCGAGAGGATCGCCGCGCCGCCCGCTTGCCCCGCCGTCGAGAGGATCGCCGCCCACTTGCCCCGCCGTCGGAGGATCGTCGCGCCGCCGTCGAGAGGATCGCCGCGCCGCCCGAGAGGATCGCCGCGCCGTCCGCTTGCCCCGTCGCCGTAGAGGATCGCCGCGCCGCCCGCTTGCCCCCCGCGTCGAGAGGATCGCCGCCCGCTTGCCCCGCCGTCGAGAGCATCGCCGCGCCGTCCGCTTGCCCCGTCGCCGCAGAGGATCGCCGCGCCGCCCGGTTGCCCCCCGCGACGAGAGCATCGCCCCGCCGCCCGCTTGCCCCGCCGTCGAGAGGATCGTCGCGCCGCCCGCTTGCCCCGCCGTCGAGAGCATCGCCGCGCCGCCACTTACCCCCTCGCCGCAGATGATCGCCGCGCCGCCCGCTTGCCCCCCGCGACGAGAGCATCGTCGCGCTGCCCACATGCCCCGCCGTCGAGAGGATCGCCGCGCCGCCCGCTTGCCCCCCGCGACGAGAGCATCGTCGCGCTGCCCACTTGCCCCGCCGTCGAGAGCATCGCCGCGCCGCCCGCTTGCCCCCGCCGTCGAGAGGATCGCCGCGCCGCCCGAGAGGATCGCCGCGCCGCCCGCTTGCCCCCGCGACGAGAGCATCGTCGCGCTGCCCACTTGCCCCGCCGTCGAGAGCATCGCCGCGCCGCCCGCTTGCCCCGCCGTCGAGAGGATCGCCGCGCCGCCCGAGAGGATCGCCGCGCCGCCCGCTTCCCCCCCGCGACGAGAGCATCGTCGCGCTGCCCACTTGGCCCGCCGTCGAGAGCATCGCCGCGCCGCCCACTTGCCCCGACGCCGCAGAGGATCGCCGCGCCGCCCGCTTGCCCCGACGCCGCAGAGGATCGCCGCGCCGCCCGCTTGCCCCGCCGTCGAGAGGATCGCCGCGCCGCCCGTTTGCCCCGCCGTCGAGAGGATCGCCGCGCCGCCCGCTTGCCCCGCCGTCGAGAGGGTCGACCCGCCGTCGAGAGCATCGCCGCGCCGCCCGCTTGCCCCGCCGTCGAGAGGATCGCCGCCCACTTGCCCCGCCGTCGGAGGATCGCCGCGCCGCCCGCTTGCCCCGCCGTCGAGAGGATCGCCGCGCCGCCCGCTTGCCCCGCCGTCGAGAGGATCGCCGCGCCGCCCACTTGCCCCGCCGTCGAGAGGATCGACCCGCCGTCGAGAGGATCGCCGCCCACTTGCCCCTCCGTCGAGAGGATCGCCGCACCGCCCGAGAGGATCGCCGCGCCGCCCGCTTGCCCCGACGCCGCAGAGGATCGCCGCGCCGCCCGCTTGCCCCGCCGCCGCAGATGATCGCCGCGCCGCCCGCTTGCCCCGCCGCCGCAGAGGATCGCCGCGCCGCCCGCTTGCCCCGCCGCCGCAGAGGATCGCCGCGCCGCCGCTTGCCCCGCCGTAGAGAGGATCGCCGCGCCGCCCGCTTGCCCCGCCGTCGAGAGGATCGCCGCGCCGCCCGCTTGCCCCGCCGTCGAGAGGATCGACCCGCCGTCGAGAGGATCGCCGCGCCGCCCGAGAGGATCGCCGCGCCGCCCCGCTTGCCCCCCGCGACGAGAGCATCGTCGCGCTGCCCACTTGCCCCGCCGTCGAGAGGATCGCCGCCCACTTGCCCCGCCGTCGAGAGTATCGCCGCCCACTTGCCCCGCCGTCGGAGGATCGCCGCGCCGCCCGAGAGCATCGTCGCGCCGCCCGCTTGCCCCCCGCGACGAGAGCATCGTCGCGCTGCCCACTTGCCCCGCCGTCGAGAGGATCGCCGCGCCGCCCGCTTGCCCCGCCGTCGAGAGGATCGACCCGCCGTCGAGAGGATCGCCGCGCCGCCCGCTTGCCCCCGCCGTCGAGAGGATCGCCGCGCCGCCCGCTTGCCCCGCCGTCGAGAGGATCGCCGCCCACTTGCCCCGCCGTCGAGAGGATCGCGGCGCCGCCCGAGAGGATCGCCGCGCCGTCCGCTTTCCCCGTCGCCGCAGAGGTTCGCCGCGCCGCCCGCTTGCCCCGCCGTCGAGAGGATCGCCGCGCCGTCCGCTTGCCCCGCCGTCGAGAGGATCGACCCCGCCGCCTAGAGGATCGCCGCGCCGCCCGCTTGCCCCGCCGTCGAGAGGATCGCCCGCCCACTTGCCCCGCCGTCGGAGGATCGCCGCGCCGCCCGAGAGGATCGTCGCGCCGCCCGCTTGCCCCGCCGCCGAGAGGATCGCCGCGCCGCCCGCTTGCCCCGACGCCGCAGAGGATCGCCGCGCCGCCCGCTTGCCCCGCCGCCGCAGAGGATCGCCGCGCCGCCCGCTTGCCCCCCGCGACGAGAGCATCGTCGCGCTGCCCACTTGCCCCGCCGTCGAGAGGATCGCCGCGCCGCCCGCTTGCCCCGCCGTCGAGAGGATCGCCGCGCCGCCCGAGAGGATCGCCGCGCCGCCCGCTTGCCCCGCCGTCGAGAGGATCGCCGCCCGCTTGCCCCGCCGTCGAGAGGATCGCCGCCCACTTGCCCCGCCGTCGGAGGATCGCCGCGCCGCCCGAGAGCATCGTCGCGCTGCCCGCTTGCCCCGCCGCCGCAGAGGATCGCCGCGCCCCCCGCTTGCCCCGTCGCCGCAGAGGATCGCCGCGCCGCCCGCTTGCCCCCCGCGACGAGAGCATCGTCGCGCTGCCCACTTCCCCGCCGTCGAGAGGATCGCCCCGCCGCCCGCTTGCCCCGCCGTCGAGAGGATCGTCGCGCCGCTGCTTGCCCCGCCGTCGAGAGGATCGCCCCGCCGTCGAGAGGATCGCCGCGCCGCCCGAGAGGATCGCCGCGCCGCCCGCTTGCCCCCCCTCGACGAGAGCATCGTCGCGCTGCCCACTTGCCCCGCCGTCGAGAGGATCGCCGCGCCGCCCGCTTGCCCCGCCGTCGAGAGGATCGACCCCGCCGTCGAGAGGATCGCCGCGCCGCCCGCTTGCCCCACCGTCGAGAGCATCGCCGCGCCGCCCACTTGCCCCCTCGCCGCAGAGTATCGCCGCGCCGCCCGCTTTCCCCGCCGTCGAGAGCATCGCCGCCCACTTGCCCCGCCGTCGGAGGATCGCCGCGCCGCCCGAGAGGATCGCCGCGCCGTCCGCTTGCCCCGTCGCCGTAGAGGATCGCCGCGCCGCCCGCTTGCCCCCCGCGACGAGAGGATCCCCGCGACGCCCGCTTGCCCCCCGCGACGAGAGCATCGTCGCGCTGCCCACTTGCCCCGCCGTCGAGAGGATTGACCCGCCGTCGAGAGGATCGCCGCGCCGCCCGCTTGCCCCGCCGTCGAGAGGATCGCCGCCCCCTTGCCCCGCCGTCGGAGGATCGCCGCGCCGCCCGCTTGCCCCGCCGTCGAGAGGATCGACCCGCCGTCGAGAGGCTCGCCGCGCCGCCCGCTTGCCCCGCCGTCGAGAGGATCGCCGCGCCGCCCGCTTGCCCCGCCGTCGAGAGGATCGCCGCCCACTTGCCCCGCCGTCGAGAGGATCGCGGCGCCGCCCGAGAGGATCGCCGCGCCGTCCGCTTTCCCCGTCGCCGCAGAGGTTCGCCGCGCCGCCCGCTTGCCCCGCCGTCGAGAGGATCGCCGCGCCGTCCGCTTGCCCCGCCGTCGAGAGGATCGACCCGCCGTCTAGAGGATCGCCGCGCCGCCCGCTTGCCCCGCCGTCGGAGGATCGCCGCGCCGCCCGAGAGGATCGTCGCGCCGACCGACCCGCTTGCCCCGCCGCCGAGAGGATCGCCGCGCCGCCCGCTTGCCCCGACGCCGCAGAGGATCGCCGCGCCGCCCGCTTGCCCCGTCGCCGCAGAGGATAGCCGCGCCGCCCGCTTGCCCCCCGCGACGAGAGCATCGTCGCGCTGCCCACTTGCCCCGCCGTCGAGAGGATCGCCGCGCCGCCCGCTTGCCCCGCCGTCGAGAGGATCGCCGCGCCGCCCGAGAGGATCGCCGCGCCGCCCGCTTGCCCCGCCGTCGAGAGGATCGACCCGCCCACGAGAGGATCGCCGCGCCGCCCGCTTGCCCCGCCGTCGAGAGCATCGCCGCGCCGCCCGCTTGCCCCGCTGTCGAGAGGATCGCCGCCCGCTTGCCCCGCCGTCGAGAGGATCGCCGCCCACTTGCCCCGCCGTCGGAGGATCGCCGCGCCGCCCGAGAGCATCGTCGCGCTGCCCGGTTGCCCCGCCGCCGCAGAGGATCGCCGCGCCCCCCGCTTGCCCCGTCGCCGCAGAGGATCGCCGCGCCGCCCGCTTGCCCCCCGCGACGAGAGCATCGTCGCGCTGCCCACTTCCCCGCCGTCGAGAGGATCGCCCCGCCGCCCGCTTGCCCCGCCGTCGAGAGGATCGTCGCGCCGCCTGCTTGCCCCGCCGTCGAGAGGATCGCCCCGCCGTCGAGAGGATCGCCGCGCCGCCCGAGAGGATCGCCGCGCCGCCCGCTTGCCCCCCCTCGACGAGAGCATCGTCGCGCTGCCCACTTGCCCCGCGTCGAGAGGATCGCCGCGCCGCCGCTTGCCCCGCCGTCGAGAGGATCGACCCGCCGTCGAGAGGATCGCCGCGCCGCCCGCTTGCCCCACCGTCGAGAGCATCGCCGCGCCGCCCACTTGCCCCGCCGTCGGAGGATCGCCGCGCCGCCCGAGAGGATCGCCGCGCCGCCCGCCTGCCCCGCCGCCGAGAGGATCGCCGCGCCGCCCGCTTGCCCCGCCGTCGAGAGGATCGCCGCCCGCTTGCCCCGCCGTCGAGAGGATCGCCGCCCAACTTGCCCCGCCGTCGGAGGATCGCCGCGCCGCCCGAGAGGATCGCCGCGCCGCCCGCTTGCCCCCGCGACGAGAGCATCGTCGCGCTGCCCACTTGCCCCGCCGTCGAGAGCATCGCCGCGCCGCCCGCTTGCCCCGCCGTCGAGAGGATCGCCGCGCCGCCCGAGAGGATCGCCGCGCCGCCCGCTTCCCCCCGCGACGAGAGCATCGTCGCGCTGCCCACTTGCCCCGACGCCGCAGAGGATCGCCGCGCCGCCCGCTTGCCCCGCCGCCGCAGAGGATCGCCGCGCCGCCCGCTTGCCCCGCCGTCGAGAGGATCGCCGCGCCGCCCGTTTGCCCCGCCGTCGAGAGGATCGCCGCGCCGCCCGCTTGCCCCCGCCGTCGAGAGGGTCGACCCGCCGTCGAGAGCATCGCCGCGCCGCCCGCTTGCCCCGCCGTCGAGAGGATCGCCGCCCACTTGCCCCGCCGTCGGAGGATCGCCGCGCCGCCCGCTTGCCCCGCCGTCGAGAGGATCGCCGCGCCGCCCGCTTGCCCCGCCGTCGAGAGGATCGCCGCGCCGCCCACTTGCCCCGCCGTCGAGAGGATCGACCCGCCGTCGAGAGGATCGCCGCCCACTTGCCCCTCCGTCGAGAGGATCGCCGCACCGCCCGAGAGGATCGCCGCGCCGCCCGCTTGCCCCGACGCCGCAGAGGATCGCCGCGCCGCCCGCTTGCCCCGCCGCCGCAGATGATCGCCGCGCCGCCCGCTTGCCCCGCCGCCGCAGAGGATCGCCGCGCCGCCCGCTTGCCCCGCCGCCGCAGAGGATCGCCGCGCCGCCCGCTTGCCCCGCCGTAGAGAGGATCGCCGCGCCGCCCGCTTGCCCCGCCGTCGAGAGGATCGCCGCGCCGCCCGCTTGCCCCGCCGTCGAGAGGATCGACCCGCCGTCGAGAGGATCGCCGCGCCGCCCGAGAGGATCGCCGCGCCGCCCGCTTGCCCCCCGCGACGAGAGCATCGTCGCGCTGCCCACTTGCCCCGCCGTCGAGAGGATCGCCGCCCACTTGCCCCGCCGTCGAGAGTATCGCCGCCCACTTGCCCCGCCGTCGGAGGATCGCCGCGCCGCCCGAGAGCATCGTCGCGCCGCCCGCTTGCCCCCCCGCGACGAGAGCATCTTCGCGCTGCCCACTTGCCCCGCCGTCGAGAGGATCGCCGCGCCGCCCGCTTGCCCCGCCGTCGAGAGGATCGACCCGCCGTCGAGAGGATCGCCGCGCCGCCCGCTTGCCCCGCCGTCGAGAGGATCGAACCGCCGTCGAGAGGATCGCCGCCCACTTGCCCCTCCGTCGAGAGGATCGCCGCACCGCCCGAGAGGATCGCCGCGCCGCCCGCTTGCCCCGACGCCGCAGAGGATCGCCGCGCCGCCCGCTTGCCCCGCCGCCGCAGATGATCGCCGCGCCGCCCGCTTGCCCCGCCGCCGCAGAGGATCGCCGCGCGCCCGCTTGCCCCGCCGCCGCAGAGGATCGCCGCGCCGCCCGCTTGCCCCGCCGTAGAGAGGATCGCCGCGCCGCCCGCTTGCCCCGCCGTCGAGAGGATCGCCGCGCCGCCCGCTTGCCCCGCCGTCGAGAGGATCGACCCGCCGTCGAGAGGATCGCCGCGCCGCCCGAGAGGATCGCCGCGCCGCCCGCTTGCCCCCCGCGACGAGAGCATCGTCGCGCTGCCCACTTGCCCCGCCGTCGAGAGGATCGCCGCCCACTTGCCCCGCCGTCGAGAGTATCGCCGCCCACTTGCCCCGCCGTCGGAGGATCGCCGCGCCGCCCGAGAGCATCGTCGCGCCGCCCGCTTGCCCCCCGCGACGAGAGCATCTTCGCGCTGCCCACTTGCCCCGCCGTCGAGAGGATCGCCGCGCCGCCCGCTTGCCCCGCCGTCGAGAGGATCGACCCGCCGTCGAGAGGATCGCCGCGCCGCCCGCTTGCCCCGCCGTCGAGAGGATCGCCGCGCCGCCCGCTTGCCCCGCCGTCGAGAGGATCGCCGCCCACTTGCCCCGCCGTCGAGAGGATCGCGGCGCCGCCCGAGAGGATCGCCGCGCCGTCCGCTTTCCCCGTCGCCGCAGAGGTTCGCCGCGCCGCCCGCTTGCCCCGCCGTCGAGAGGATCGCCGCGCCGTCCGCTTGCCCCGCCGTCGAGAGGATCGACCCGCCGCCTAGAGGATCGCCGCCGCCGCCCGCTTGCCCCGCCGTCGGAGGATCGCCGCGCCGCCCGAGAGGATCGTCGCGCCGCCCGCTTGCCCCGCCGCCGAGAGGATCGCCGCGCCGCCCGCTTGCCCCGACGCCGCAGAGGATCGCCGCGCCGCCCGCTTGCCCCGCCGTCGAGAGGATCGCCGCGCCGCCCGCTTGCCCCCCGCGACGAGAGCATCGTCGCGCTGCCCCACTTGCCCCGCCGTCGAGAGGATCGCCGCGCCGCCCGCTTGCCCCGCCGTCGAGAGGATCGCCGCGCCGCCCGAGAGGATCGCCGCGCCGCCCGCTTGCCCCGCCGTCGAGAGGATCGACCCGCCCACGAGAGGATCGCCGCTCCGCTCGCTTGCCCCGCCGTCGAGAGCATCGCCGCGCCGCCCGCTTGCCCCGCCGTCGAGAGGATCGCCGCCCGCTTGCCCCGCCGTCGAGAGGATCGCCGCCCACTTGCCCCGCCGTCGGAGGATCGCCGCGCCGCCCGAGAGGATCGTCGCGCTGCCCGCTTGCCCCGCCGCCGCAGAGGATCGCCGCGCCCCCCGCTTGCCCCGTCGCCGCAGAGGATCGCCGCGCCGCCCGCTTGCCCCCCGCGACGAGAGCATCGTCGCGCTGCCCACTTCCCCGCCGTCGAGAGGATCGCCCCGCCGCCCGCTTGCCCCGCCGTCGAGAGGATCGTCGCGCCGCCTGCTTGCCCCGCCGTCGAGAGGATCGCCCCGCCGTCGAGAGGATCGCCGCGCCGCCCGAGAGGATCGCCGCGCCGCCCGCTTGCCCCCCTCGACGAGAGCATCGTCGCGCTGCCCACTTGCCCCGCCGTCGAGAGGATCGCCGCGCCGCCCGCTTGCCCCGCCGTCGAGAGGATCGACCCGCCGTCGAGAGGATCGCCGCGCCGCCCGCTTGCCCCACCGTCGAGAGCATCGCCGCGCCGCCCACTTGCCCCCTCGCCGCAGAGTATCGCCGCGCCGCCCGCTTTCCCCGCCGTCGAGAGCATCGCCGCCCACTTGCCCCGCCGTCGGAGGATCGCCGCGCCGCCCGAGAGGATCGCCGCGCCGTCCGCTTGCCCCGTCGCCGTAGAGGATCGCCGCGCCGCCCGCTTGCCCCCCGCGACGAGAGGATCCCCGCGACGCCCGCTTGCCCCCCGCGACGAGAGCATCGTCGCGCTGCCCACTTGCCCCGCCGTCGAGAGGATTGACCCGCCGTCGAGAGGATCGCCGCGCCGCCCGCTTGCCCCGCCGTCGAGAGGATCGCCGCCCCCTTGCCCCGCCGTCGGAGGATCGCCGCGCCGCCCGCTTGCCCCGCCGTCGAGAGGATCGACCCGCCGTCGAGAGGCTCGCCGCGCCGCCCGCTTGCCCCGCCGTCGAGAGGATCGCCGCGCCGCCCGCTTGCCCCGCCGTCGAGAGGATCGCCGCCCACTTGCCCCGCCGTCGAGAGGATCGCGGCGCCGCCCGAGAGGATCGCCGCGCCGTCCGCTTTCCCCGTCGCCGCAGAGGTTCGCCGCGCCGCCCGCTTGCCCCGCCGTCGAGAGGATCGCCGCGCCGTCCGCTTGCCCCGCCGTCGAGAGGATCGACCCGCCGTCTAGAGGATCGCCGCGCCGCCCGCTTGCCCCGCCGTCGGAGGATCGCCGCGCCGCCCGAGAGGATCGTCGCGCCGCCCGCTTGCCCCGCCGCCGAGAGGATCGCCGCGCCGCCCGCTTGCCCCGACGCCGCAGAGGATCGCCGCGCCGCCCGCTTGCCCCGTCGCCGCAGAGGATAGCCGCGCCGCCCGCTTGCCCCCCGCGACGAGAGCATCGTCGCGCTGCCCACTTGCCCCGCCGTCGAGAGGATCGCCGCGCCGCCCGCTTGCCCCGCCGTCGAGAGGATCGCCGCGCCGCCCGAGAGGATCGCCGCGCCGCCCGCTTGCCCCGCCGTCGAGAGGATCGACCCGCCCACGAGAGGATCGCCGCGCCGCCCGCTTGCCCCGCCGTCGAGAGCATCGCCGCGCCGCCCGCTTGCCCCGCTGTCGAGAGGATCGCCGCCCGCTTGCCCCGCCGTCGAGAGGATCGCCGCCCACTTGCCCCGCCGTCGGAGGATCGCCGCGCCGCCCGAGAGCATCGTCGCGCTGCCCGGTTGCCCCGCCGCCGCAGAGGATCGCCGCGCCGTCCGCTTGCCCCGTCGCCGCAGAGGATCGCCGCGCCGCCCGCTTGCCCCCCGCGACGAGAGCATCGTCGCGCTGCCCACTTCCCCGCCGTCGAGAGGATCGTCGCGCCGCCCGCTTGCCCCGCCGTCGAGAGGATCGCCCCGCCGTCGAGAGGATCGCCGCGCCGCCCGATAGGATCGCCGCGCCGCCCGCTTGCCCCCCTCGACGAGAGCATCGTCGCGCTGCCCACTTGCCCCGCCGTCGAGAGGATCGCCGCGCCGCCCGCTTGCCCCGCCGTCGAGAGGATCGACCCGCCGTCGAGAGGATCGCCGCGCCGCCCGCTTGCCCCGCCGTCGAGAGCATCGCCGCGCCGCCCACTTGCCCCCTCGCCGCAGATGATCGCCGCACCGCCCGCTTGCCCCGCCGTCGAGAGGATCGCCGCGCCGCCCGCTTGCCCCCCGCGACGAGAGCATCGTCGCGCCGCCCTCTTGCCCCGCCGTCGAGAGCATCGCCGCGCCGCCCGAGAGGATCGCCGCGCCGCCCGCTTGCCCCGCCGTCGACAGGATCGCCGCGCCGCCCGCTTGCCCCGCCGTCGAGAGCATCGCCGCGCCGCCCGCTTGCCCCCTCGCCGCAGAGTATCGCCGCGCCGCCCGCTTTCCCCGCCGTCGAGAGCATCGCCGCCCACTTGCCCCGCCGTCGGAGGATCGCCGCGCCGCCCGAGAGGATCGCCGCGCCGTCCGCTTGCCCCGTCGCCGTAGAGGATCGCCGCGCCGCCCGCTTGCCCCCCGCGACGAGAGGATCCCCGCGACGCCCGCTTGCCCCCCGCGACGAGAGCATCGTCGCGCTGCCCACTTGCCCCGCCGTCGAGAGGATCGCCGCGCCGCCCGCTTGCCCCGCCGTCGAGAGGATCGACCCGCCGTCGAGAGGATCGCCGCGCCGCCCGCTTGCCCCGCCGTCGAGAGCATCGCCGCGCCGCCCACTTGCCCCCCGCGACGAGAGCATCGTCGCGCCGCCCGCTTGCCCCGCCGTCGAGAGCATCGCCGCGCCGCCCGAGAGGATCGCCGCGCCGCCCGCTGGCCCCGCCGTCGAGAGGATCGCCGCGCCGCCCGCTTGCCCCGCCGTCGAGAGCATCGCCGCGCCGCCCGCTTGCCCCCTCGCCGCAGAGTATCGCCGCGCCGCCCGCTTGCCCCGCCGTCGAGAGGATTGACCCGCCGTCGAGAGGATCGCCGCGCCGCCCGCTTGCCCCGCCGTCGAGAGGATCGCCGCGCCGCCCGCTTGCCCCGCCGTCGAGATGATCGCCGCGCCGCCCGCTTGCCCCGCCGTCGAGAGGATCGCCGCGCCGCCCGAGAGGATCGCCGCGCCGCCCGCTTGCCCCCCGCGACGAGAGCATCGTCGCGCTGCCCACTTGCCCCGCCGTCGAGAGGATCGCCGCGCCGCCCGCTTGCCCCCGCGACGAGAGCATCGTCGCGCTGCCCACTTGCCCCGCCGTCGAGAGCATCGCCGCGCCGCCCGCTTGCCCCGCCGTCGAGAGGATCGCCGCGCCGCCCGCTTGCCCCGCCGTCGAGAGGATCGCCGCGCCGCCCGAGATGATCGCCGCGCCGCCCGCTTTCCCCGCCGTCGAGAGCATCGCCGCCCCCTTGCCCCGCCGTCGGAGGATCGCCGCGCCGCCCGAGAGGATCGCCGCGCCGTCCGCTTGCCCCGTCGCCGCAGAGGATCGCCGCGCCGCCCGCTTGCCCCCCGCGCCGAGAGGATCGCCGCGCCGTCCGCTTGCCCCGCCGTCGAGAGGATCGCCGCGCCGCCCGCTTGCCCCGCCGTCGAGAGGATCGACCAGCCGTCGAGAGGATCGCCGCGCCGCCCGCTTGACCCGCCGTCGAGAGCATCGCCGCGCCGCCCGAGAGGATCGCCGCGCCGTCCGCTTGCCCCGTCGCCGTAGAGGACCGCCGCGCCGCCCGCTTGCCCCCCGCGACGAGAGGATCGCCGCCCGCTTGCCCCGCCGTCGAGAGCATCGCCGCGCCGTCCGCTTTCCCCGTCGCCGCAGAGGATCGCCGCGCCGCCCGCTTGCCCCCCGCGACGAGAGGATCGCAGCGCCGCCTGCTTGCCCCGCCGTCGAGAGGATCGCCGCCCACTTGCCCCGCCGTCGGAGGATCGCCGCGCCGCCCGAGAGGATCGCCGCGCCGCCCGCTTGCCCCGCCGTCGAGAGGATCGCCGCGCCGCCCGCTTGCCCCGTCGCCGTAGAGGATCGCCGCGCCGCCCGCTTGCCCCCCGCGTCGAGAGGATCGCCGCCCGCTTGCCCCGCCGTCGAGAGGATCGTCGCGCCGCCCGAGAGGATCGCCGCGCCGCCCGCTTGCCCCGCCGTCGAGAGCATCGGCGCGCCGCCACTTGCCCCCTCGCCGCAGATGATCGCCGCGACGCCCGCTTGCCACGCCGTCGAGAGGATCGCCGCGCCGCCCGCTTGCCCCCCGCGACGAGAGCATCGTCGCGCCGCCCGCTTGCCCCGCCGTCGAGAGCATCGCCGCGCCGCCCGAGAGGATCGCCGCGCCGTCCGCTTGCCCCGTCGCCGCAGAGGATCGCCGCGCCGCCCGCTTGCCCCCGCGACGAGAGCATCGTCGCGCTGCCCACTTGCCCCGCCGTCGAGAGGATCGCCGCGCCGCCCGCTTGCCCCGCCGTCGAGAGGATCGCCGCCCCCTTGCCCCGCCGTCGGAGAATCGCCGCGCCGCCCGAGAGCATCGTCGCGCCGCCCGCTTGCCCCCCGCGACGAGAGGATCGCCGCGCCGACGGTTGCCCTGCCGTCGAGAGGATCGCCGCGCCGCCCGCTTGCCCCGCCGTCGAGACGATTGCCGCGCCGCCCGAGAGGATCGCCGCGCCGTCCGCTTGCCCCGTCGCCGTAGAGGATCGCCGCGCCGCCCGCTTGCCCCCCGCGTCGAGAGGATCGCCGCCCGCTTGCCCCGCCGTCGAGAGCATCGCCGCGCCGCCCGCTTGCCCCCCGCGACGAGAGGATCGCCGCGCCGCCCGCTTGCCCCCCGCGACGAGAGCATCGTCGCGCTGCCCACTTGCCCCGCCGTCGAGAGGATCGCCGCGCCGCCCGCTTGCCCCGCCGCCGCACAGGATCGCCGCCCACTTGCCCCGCCGTCGAGAGGATCGCCGCGCCGCCCGAGAGGATCGCCGCGCCGCCCGCTTGCCCCGCCGTCGAGAGGATCGCCGCGCCGCCCGAGAGGATCGCCGCGCCGGCCGCTTGCCCCGCCGTCGAGAGGATCGCCGCGCCGCCCGCTTGCCCCGCCGTCGAGAGGATCGCCGCCCACTTGCCCCGCCGTCGGAGGATCGCCGCGCCGCCCGAGAGGATCGCCGCGCCGTCCGCTTGCCCCGTCGCCGTAGAGGATCGCCGCGCCGCCCGCTTGCCCCCCGCGACGAGAGGATCCCCGCGACGCCCGCTTGCCCCCCGCGACGAGAGCATCGTCGCGCTGCCCACTTGCCCCGCCGTCGAGAGGATTGACCCGCCGTCGAGAGGATCGCCGCGCCGCCCGCTTGCCCCGCCGTCGAGAGGATCGCCGCCCCCTTGCCCCGCCGTCGGAGGATCGCCGCGCCGCCCGCTTGCCCCGCCGTCGAGAGGATCGACCCGCCGTCGAGAGGCTCGCCGCGCCGCCCGCTTGCCCCGCCGTCGAGAGGATCGCCGCGCCGCCCGCTTGCCCCGCCGTCGAGAGGATCGCCGCCCACTTGCCCCGCCGTCGAGAGGATCGCGGCGCCGCCCGAGAGGATCGCCGCGCCGTCCGCTTTCCCCGTCGCCGCAGAGGTTCGCCGCGCCGCCCGCTTGCCCCGCCGTCGAGAGGATCGCCGCGCCGTCCGCTTGCCCCGCCGTCGAGAGGATCGACCCGCCGTCTAGAGGATCGCCGCGCCGCCCGCTTGCCCCGCCGTCGGAGGATCGCCGCGCCGCCCGAGAGGATCGTCGCGCCGCCCGCTTGCCCCGCCGCCGAGAGGATCGCCGCGCCGCCCGCTTGCCCCGACGCCGCAGAGGATCGCCGCGCCGCCCGCTTGCCCCGTCGCCGCAGAGGATAGCCGCGCCGCCCGCTTGCCCCCCGCGACGAGAGCATCGTCGCGCTGCCCACTTGCCCCGCCGTCGAGAGGATCGCCGCGCCGCCCGCTTGCCCCGCCGTCGAGAGGATCGCCGCGCCGCCCGAGAGGATCGCCGCGCCGCCCGCTTGCCCCGCCGTCGAGAGGATCGACCCGCCCACGAGAGGATCGCCGCGCCGCCCGCTTGCCCCGCCGTCGAGAGCATCGCCGCGCCGCCCGCTTGCCCCGCTGTCGAGAGGATCGCCGCCCGCTTGCCCCGCCGTCGAGAGGATCGCCGCCCACTTGCCCCGCCGTCGGAGGATCGCCGCGCCGCCCGAGAGCATCGTCGCGCTGCCCGGTTGCCCCGCCGCCGCAGAGGATCGCCGCGCCGTCCGCTTGCCCCGTCGCCGCAGAGGATCGCCGCGCCGCCCGCTTGCCCCCCGCGACGAGAGCATCGTCGCGCTGCCCACTTCCCCGCCGTCGAGAGGATCGTCGCGCCGCCCGCTTGCCCCGCCGTCGAGAGGATCGCCCCGCCGTCGAGAGGATCGCCGCGCCGCCCGATAGGATCGCCGCGCCGCCCGCTTGCCCCCCTCGACGAGAGCATCGTCGCGCTGCCCACTTGCCCCGCCGTCGAGAGGATCGCCGCGCCGCCCGCTTGCCCCGCCGTCGAGAGGATCGACCCGCCGTCGAGAGGATCGCCGCGCCGCCCGCTTGCCCCGCCGTCGAGAGCATCGCCGCGCCGCCCACTTGCCCCCTCGCCGCAGATGATCGCCGCACCGCCCGCTTGCCCCGCCGTCGAGAGGATCGCCGCGCCGCCCGCTTGCCCCCCGCGACGAGAGCATCGTCGCGCCGCCCTCTTGCCCCGCCGTCGAGAGCATCGCCGCGCCGCCCGAGAGGATCGCCGCGCCGCCCGCTTGCCCCGCCGTCGACAGGATCGCCGCGCCGCCCGCTTGCCCCGCCGTCGAGAGCATCGCCGCGCCGCCCGCTTGCCCCCTCGCCGCAGAGTATCGCCGCGCCGCCCGCTTTCCCCGCCGTCGAGAGCATCGCCGCCCACTTGCCCCGCCGTCGGAGGATCGCCGCGCCGCCCGAGAGGATCGCCGCGCCGTCCGCTTGCCCCGTCGCCGTAGAGGATCGCCGCGCCGCCCGCTTGCCCCCCGCGACGAGAGGATCCCCGCGACGCCCGCTTGCCCCCCGCGACGAGAGCATCGTCGCGCTGCCCACTTGCCCCGCCGTCGAGAGGATCGCCGCGCCGCCCGCTTGCCCCGCCGTCGAGAGGATCGACCCGCCGTCGAGAGGATCGCCGCGCCGCCCGCTTGCCCCGCCGTCGAGAGCATCGCCGCGCCGCCCACTTGCCCCCCGCGACGAGAGCATCGTCGCGCCGCCCGCTTGCCCCGCCGTCGAGAGCATCGCCGCGCCGCCCGAGAGGATCGCCGCGCCGCCCGCTGGCCCCGCCGTCGAGAGGATCGCCGCGCCGCCCGCTTGCCCCGCCGTCGAGAGCATCGCCGCGCCGCCCGCTTGCCCCCTCGCCGCAGAGTATCGCCGCGCCGCCCGCTTGCCCCGCCGTCGAGAGGATTGACCCGCCGTCGAGAGGATCGCCGCGCCGCCCGCTTGCCCCGCCGTCGAGAGGATCGCCGCGCCGCCCGCTTGCCCCGCCGTCGAGATGATCGCCGCGCCGCCCGCTTGCCCCGCCGTCGAGAGGATCGCCGCGCCGCCCGAGAGGATCGCCGCGCCGCCCGCTTGCCCCCCGCGACGAGAGCATCGTCGCGCTGCCCACTTGCCCCGCCGTCGAGAGGATCGCCGCGCCGCCCGCTTGCCCCCGCGACGAGAGCATCGTCGCGCTGCCCACTTGCCCCGCCGTCGAGAGCATCGCCGCGCCGCCCGCTTGCCCCGCCGTCGAGAGGATCGCCGCGCCGCCCGCTTGCCCCGCCGTCGAGAGGATCGCCGCGCCGCCCGAGATGATCGCCGCGCCGCCCGCTTTCCCCGCCGTCGAGAGCATCGCCGCCCCCTTGCCCCGCCGTCGGAGGATCGCCGCGCCGCCCGAGAGGATCGCCGCGCCGTCCGCTTGCCCCGTCGCCGCAGAGGATCGCCGCGCCGCCCGCTTGCCCCCCGCGCCGAGAGGATCGCCGCGCCGTCCGCTTGCCCCGCCGTCGAGAGGATCGCCGCGCCGCCCGCTTGCCCCGCCGTCGAGAGGATCGACCAGCCGTCGAGAGGATCGCCGCGCCGCCCGCTTGACCCGCCGTCGAGAGCATCGCCGCGCCGCCCGAGAGGATCGCCGCGCCGTCCGCTTGCCCCGTCGCCGTAGAGGACCGCCGCGCCGCCCGCTTGCCCCCCGCGACGAGAGGATCGCCGCCCGCTTGCCCCGCCGTCGAGAGCATCGCCGCGCCGTCCGCTTTCCCCGTCGCCGCAGAGGATCGCCGCGCCGCCCGCTTGCCCCCCGCGACGAGAGGATCGCAGCGCCGCCTGCTTGCCCCGCCGTCGAGAGGATCGCCGCCCACTTGCCCCGCCGTCGGAGGATCGCCGCGCCGCCCGAGAGGATCGCCGCGCCGCCCGCTTGCCCCGCCGTCGAGAGGATCGCCGCGCCGCCCGCTTGCCCCGTCGCCGTAGAGGATCGCCGCGCCGCCCGCTTGCCCCCCGCGTCGAGAGGATCGCCGCCCGCTTGCCCCGCCGTCGAGAGGATCGTCGCGCCGCCCGAGAGGATCGCCGCGCCGCCCGCTTGCCCCGCCGTCGAGAGCATCGGCGCGCCGCCACTTGCCCCCTCGCCGCAGATGATCGCCGCGACGCCCGCTTGCCACGCCGTCGAGAGGATCGCCGCGCCGCCCGCTTGCCCCCCGCGACGAGAGCATCGTCGCGCCGCCCGCTTGCCCCGCCGTCGAGAGCATCGCCGCGCCGCCCGAGAGGATCGCCGCGCCGTCCGCTTGCCCCGTCGCCGCAGAGGATCGCCGCGCCGCCCGCTTGCCCCCGCGACGAGAGCATCGTCGCGCTGCCCACTTGCCCCGCCGTCGAGAGGATCGCCGCGCCGCCCGCTTGCCCCGCCGTCGAGAGGATCGCCGCCCCCTTGCCCCGCCGTCGGAGAATCGCCGCGCCGCCCGAGAGCATCGTCGCGCCGCCCGCTTGCCCCCCGCGACGAGAGGATCGCCGCGCCGACGGTTGCCCTGCCGTCGAGAGGATCGCCGCGCCGCCCGCTTGCCCCGCCGTCGAGACGATTGCCGCGCCGCCCGAGAGGATCGCCGCGCCGTCCGCTTGCCCCGTCGCCGTAGAGGATCGCCGCGCCGCCCGCTTGCCCCCCGCGTCGAGAGGATCGCCGCCCGCTTGCCCCGCCGTCGAGAGCATCGCCGCGCCGCCCGCTTGCCCCCCGCGACGAGAGGATCGCCGCGCCGCCCGCTTGCCCCCCGCGACGAGAGCATCGTCGCGCTGCCCACTTGCCCCGCCGTCGAGAGGATCGCCGCGCCGCCCGCTTGCCCCGCCGCCGCACAGGATCGCCGCCCACTTGCCCCGCCGTCGAGAGGATCGCCGCGCCGCCCGAGAGGATCGCCGCGCCGCCCGCTTGCCCCGCCGTCGAGAGGATCGCCGCGCCGCCCGAGAGGATCGCCGCGCCGGCCGCTTGCCCCGCCGTCGAGAGGATCGCCGCGCCGCCCGCTTGCCCCGCCGTCGAGAGGATCGCCGCCCACTTGCCCCGCCGTCGGAGGATCGCCGCGCCGCCCGAGAGGATCGCCGCGCCGTCCGCTTGCCCCGTCGCCGCAGAGGATCGCCGCGCTGCCCGCTTGCCCCGCCGTCGAGAGGATCGCCGCGCCGCCCGCTTGCCCCCTCTCCGCAGATGATCGCCGCGCCTCCAACTTGCCCCGCCGTCGAGAGGATCGCCGAGCCGCCTGCTTGCCCCGCCGTCGAGAGGATCGCCGCGCCGCCCGCTTGCCCCGCCGCCGCAGAGGATCGCCGCACCGCCCACTTGCCCCGCTCGACGAGAGGATCGCCGCGCCGCCCGCTTGCCCCGCCGTCGAGAGGATCGATGCGCCGCCCGCTTGCCCCGCCGCCGCACAGGATCGCCGCGCCGCCCGCTTGCCCCCTCGCCGCAGATGATCGCCGCGCCGCCCGCTTGCCCCGCCGTCGAGAGAATCGCCGCGCCGCCCACTTGCCCCCTCGCCGCAGATGATCGCCGCGCCGCCCGCTTGCCCCGCCGTCGAGAGCATCGCCGCGCCGCCCGCTTGCCCCGCCGTCGAGAGCATCGCCGCGCCGCCCGAGAGGATCGCCGCGCTGCCCGCTTGCCCCGCCGTCGAGAGGATCGTCGCGCCGCCCGCTTGCCCCGCCGTCGAGAGTATCGCCGCCCACTTGCCCCGCCGTCGAGAGGATCGCCGCGCCGCCCGAGAGGATCGCCGCGCCGTCCGCTTGCCCCGTCGCCGCAGAGGATCGCCGCGCCGCCCGCTTGCCCCGCCGTCGAGAGCATCGCCGCGCCGCCCGAGAGGATCGCCGCGCCGCCCGCTTGCCCCGCCGTCGAGAGGATCGCCGCCCACTTGCCCCGCCGTCGAGAGGATCGCCGCGCCGTCCGCTTGGCCCGCCGTCGAGAGGATCGCCGCCCACTTGCCCCGCCGTCGAGAGGATCGCCGCGCCGTCCGCTTGGCCCGTCGCCGCAGAGGATCGCCGCGCCGCCCGCTTGCCCCCCGCGACGAGAGCATCGCCCCGCCGCCCACTTGCCCCGCCGTCGAGAGGATCGCCGCGCCACCCCCTTGCCCCCCGCGACGAGAGCATCGTCGCGCCGCCCGCTTGCCCCGCCGTCGAGAGCATCGCCGCGCCGCCCGAGAGGATCGCCGCGCCGCCCGCTTGCCCCCCGCGACGAGAGCATCTTCGCGCTGCCCACTTGCCCCACCGTCGAGAGGAATGACCCGCCGTCGAGAGGATCGCCGCCCCCTTGCCCCGCCGTCGAGAGGATCGCCGCGCCGCCGCAGAGGATCGCCGCGCCGTCCGCTTGCCCCGTCGCCGCAGAGGATCGCCGCGCTGCCCGCTTGCCCCGCCGTCGAGAGGATCGCCGCGCCGCCCGCTTGCCCCGCCGTCGAGAGGATCGCCGCGCCGCCCGAGAGGATCGCCGCGCCGTCCGCTTGCCCCGTCGCCGTAGAGGATCGCCGCGCCGCCCGCTTGCTCCCCGCGACGAGAGGATCGCCGCGCCGCCCGCTTGCCCCGCCGTCGAGAGGATCGCCGCGCCGCCCGCTTGCCCCCCGCGACGAGAGGATCTCCGCGACGCCCGCTTGCCCCCCGCGACGAGAGCATCGTCGCGCTGCCCACTTGCCCCGCCGTCGAGAGGATCGCCGCCCACTTGCCCCGCCGTCGGAGGATCGTCGCGCCGCCCGAGAGGATTGCCGCGCCGCCCGAGAGGATCGCCGCGCCGTCCGCTTGCCCCCCGCGACGAGAGCATCGCCGCGCTGCCCACTTGCCCCGCTGTCGAGAGGATCGTCGCGCCGCCCGCTTGCCCCGCCGTCGAGAGCACCGCCGCGCCGCCCGAGAGAATCGCCGCGCCGCCCGCTTGCCCCGCCGTCGAGATGATCGCCGCGCCGCCCGAGAGGATCGCCGCGCCGCCCGCTTGCCCCGCCGTCGAGAGGATCGCCGCCCCCTTGCCCCGCCGTCGGAGTATCGCCGCGCCGCCCGAGAGCATCGTCGCGCTGCCCACTTGCCCCGCCGTCGAGAGCATCACCGCGCCGCCCGCTTGCCCCGCCGTCGAGAGCATCGCCGCGCCGCCCATTTGCCCCTTCGCTGCAGAGGATCTCCGCGCCGCCCGCTTGCCCCCCGCGACGAGAGGATCGTCGCGCCGACGGTTGCCCTGCCGTCGAGAGGATCGCCGCGCCGCCCGCTTGCCCCGCCGTCGAGAGGATCGCCGCCCACTTGCCCCGCCGTCGGAGGATCGTCGCGCCGCCGTCGAGAGGATCGCCGCGCCGCCCGAGAGGATCGCCGCGCCGTCCGCTTGCCCCGTCGCCGTAGAGGATCGCCGCGCCGCCCGCTTGCCCCCCGCGTCGAGAGGATCGCCGCCCGCTTGCCCCGCCGTCGAGAGCATCGCCGCGCCGTCCGCTTGCCCCCTCGCCGCAGATGATCGCCGCGCGTCCAACTTGCCCCGCCGCCGCAGAGGATCGCCGCGCCGCCTGCTTGCTCCGCCGTCGAGAGGATCGCCGCGCCGCCCACTTGCCCCGCCGTCGAGAGGATCGCCGCGCCGCCCGCTTGCCCCCTCGCCGCAGATGATCGCCGCGCGTCCAACTTGCCCCGCCGCCGCAGAGGATCGCCGCGCCGCCTGCTTGCCCCGCCGTCGAGAGGATCGATGCGCCGCCCGCTTGCCCCGCCGCCGCACAGGATCGCCGCGCCGCCCGCTTGCCCCGCCGTCGAGAGCATCGCCGCGCCGCCACTTGCCCCCTCGCCGCAGAGGATCGCCGCGCCGCCCGCTTGCCCCGCCGTCGAGAGGATCGCCGCGCCGCCCGCTTGCCCCGCCGTCGAGAGGATCGCCGCCCACTTGCCCCGCCGTCGAGAGGATCGCCGCGCCGCCCGAGAGGATCGCCGCGCCGTACGCTTGCCCCGTCGCCGCAGAGGATCGCCGCGCCTCTCGCTTGCCCCCCGCGACGAGAGCATCGTCGCGCCGCCCGCTTGCCCCGCCGTCGAGAGGATCGCCGCGCCGCCCGAGAGGATCGCCGCGCTGCCCACTTGCCCCGCCGTCGAGAGGATCGCCGCGCCGCCCGCTTGCCCCCCGCGACGAGAGCATCGCCGCGCCGCCCGCTTGCCCCGCCGTCGAGAGCATCGCCGCGCCGCCCGAGAGGATCGCCGCGCCGCCCGCTTGCCCCGCCGTCGAGAGGATCGCCGCGCCGCCCGAGAGGATCGCCGCGACGAGAGCATCGTCGCGCCGCCCGCTTGCCCCGCCGTCGAGAGGATCGACCCGCCGTCGAGAGGATCGCCGCGCCGCCCGCTTGCCCCGCCGTCGAGAGGATCGCCGCCCACTTGCCCCGCCGTCGGAGGATCGCCGCGCCGCCCGAGAGGATCGCCGCGCCGCCCGCTTGCCCCGCCGTCGAGAGGATCGCCGCGCCGCCCGCTTGCCCCCCGCGACGAGAGCATCGTCGCGCCGCCCGCTTGCCCCGCCGTCGAGAGGATCGCCGCGCAGCCCGAGAGGATCGCCGCGCCGCCCGCTTGCCCCCCGCGACGAGAGCATCGCCGCGCCGCCCGCTTGCCCCGCCGTCGAGAGCATCGCCGCGTTTCCCGAGAGGATCGCCGCGCCGCCCGCTTGCCCCGCCGTCGAGAGGATCGCCGCGCCGCGCGCTTGCCCCGCCGTCGAGAGGATCGCCGCGCCGCCCGCTTGCCCCGCCGTCGAGAGGATCGCCGCCCACTTGCCCCGCCGTCGGAGGATCGCCGCGCCGCCCGAGAGGATCGCCGCGCCACCCGCTTGCCCCCCGCGACGAGAGCATCGTCGCGCTGCCCACTTGCCCCGCCGTCGAGAGGATCGCCGCGCCGCCCGAGAGGATCGCCGCGCCGCCCGCTTGCCCCGCCGTCGAGAGGATCGCCGCGGCGCCCGAGAGGATCGCCGCGCCGCCCGCTTGCCCCCCGCGACGAGAGGATCGCCGCGCCGCCCGGTTGCCCCCCGCGACGAGAGCATCGTCGCGCTGCCTACCTGGCCCGCCGTCGAGAGCATCGCCGCACCGCCCACTTGCCCCGCCGCCGCAGAGGATCGCCGCGCCGCCCGCTTGCCCCGCCGTCGAGAGGATCGCCGCCCACTTGCCCCGCCGTCGGAGGATCGTCGCGCCGCCCGAGAGGATCGCCGCGCCGCCCGAGAGGATCGCCGCGCCGTCCGCTTGCCCCCCGCGACGAGAGGATCGCCGCGCTGCCCACTTGCCCCGCCGTCGAGAGGATCGTCGCGCCGCCCGCTTGCCCCGCCGTCGAGAGCATCGCCGCGCCGCCCGAGAGGATCGCCGCACCGCCCGCTTGCCCCGCCGTCGAGAGGATCGCCGCGCCGCCCGAGAGGATCGCCGCGCCGCCCGCTTGCCCCGCCGTCGAGAGCATCGCCGCCCACTTGCCCCGCCGTCGGAAGATCGCCGCGTTTCCCGAGAGGATCGCCGCGCCGCCCGCTTGCCCCCCGCGACGAGAGCATCGTCGCGCCGCCCGCTTGCCCCGCCGTCGAGAGCATCGCCGCTCCGCCCGAGAGGATCGCCGCGCCGCCCGCTTGCCCCCTCGCCGCAGAGTATCGCCGCGCCGCCCGCTTGCCCCCCGCGACGAGAGGATCCCCGCGACGCCCGCTTGCCCCCCGCGACGAGAGCATCGTCGCGCTGCCCACTTACCCCGCCGTCGAGAGCATCGCCGCGCCGCCCACTTGCCCCGCCGTCGAGAGCATCGCCGCGCCGCCCATTTGCCCCCTCGCTGCAGAGGATCTCCGCGCCGCCCGCTTTCCCCGCCGCCGCAGACGATCGCCGCGCCGCCCGCTTGCCCCGCCGTCGAGAGGATCGCCGCCCACTTGCCCCGCCGTCGGAGGATCGTCGCGCCGCCGTCGAGAGGATCGCCGCGCCGCCCGAGAGGATCGCCGCGCCGTCCGCTTGCCCCGTCGCCGTAGAGGATCGCCGCGCCGCCCGCTTGCGCCCCGCGTCGAGAGGATCGCCGCCCGCTTGCCCCGCCGTCGAGAGCATCGCCGCGCCGTCCGCTTGCCCCGTCGCCGCAGAGGATCGCCGCGCCGCCCGCTTGCCCCCCGCGACGAGAGGATCGCCGCGCCGCCCGCTTGCCCCCCGCGACGAGAGCATCGTCGCGCTGCCCACTTGCCCCGCCGTCGGAGGATCGCCGCGCCGCCCGAGAGGATCGCCGCGCCGTCCGCTTGCCCCGTCGCCGCAGATGATCGCCGCGCCTCCAAGTTGCCCCGCCGCCGCAGAGGATCGCCGCGCCGCCTGCTTGCCCCGCCGTCGAGAGGATCGCCGCGCCGCCCGCTTGCCCCGCCGTCGAGAGGATCGCCGCGCCGCCCACTTGCCCCGCGCGACGAGAGGATCGCCGCGCCGCCCGCTTGCCCCGCCGTCGAGAGGATCGCCGCGCCGCCCGCCGCCGCAGAGGAGAGCATCAGCATTTGGGTTGTTTGGGAGTCCTGCACCTTTTGGAGTATTTGTTGGGGGGTCCTGCACAGTTTGCAGTAATTTTTGGAGGGACCCCTGCACCGTTTGCAATAATTTTTAGGGAGCTCTTCACCGTTTGCAGTAATATTTGGGGAGCCCTGCTCCGTTAGGAGTAATTTTTGGAAGGACTCCTGCATCCTCGGTCTTTTTTGGAGCTCTATACGCTTGGTCTTGTTTTGCAAGGGTCATCGTTTTGGGTTTTGGGTGCCCTTTGTGTTTTTGCTGTTTTTTAGAATATTATAAACCCCGTCATTTCTGGAGCGCATCACTCTGCTGCGCACCCCCCCGCCAAAGGAGAGGATCACTGCGCCACCCTCCCCCCCACCCCCCCCCTCCGGAGGAGAGGATCACCGCGCCGCCCCACCGGAGGAGCGCATCACCATTTGGCTTTTTTGGGAGTCCTGCACCGTTTGGAGTAATTTTTGGAGGGAGCCCTTCACTGTTTGGGGTAATTTTGGGGAGTCCTGCACGATTTCGGGTATTTTTTTGAAGGAGTCCTGCACCCTGCGGTTTTTTTTCTTAATCACTCCAATTTGTCACTTCTTGGAGCTCTGTACCCTTGGTCTTTTTTTTGTATGCATCAGCATTTTTTGCGAGCTTTTTTTTTTTTTTTTTTTTAAATATTACAAAACCCGTGATTTCTGGAGAGCATCTCTGCGCTGTCCCCCGCTCCGGAGGAGAGGATCACCATTTGGTTTTTTGGGGGAGCCCTGCACCGTTTGCAGTTTTTCTGGGGGAGCCTTGCACCATTTGGCGTGGTTTTGGCAGGAGCCTTGCACCATTTGGAGTAATTTTTGTGGAGTTCTGCACAGTTTGGAGTATTTTTGGGAAGGAGTTCTGCACTCTGGGGCTTTTTTGGATCCCTCCAACCTGGCACTTTTTTGGAGCTCTGTACCCTTGCTCTTGTTTTGTGTACATCTCCGTTTGGGTTCTTTGGAGCCCTTTCTGGTTTTGCTAGTTTTTGGAATATTACAAAACCCGTGATTTCTGGAGCGCATCACCGCGCCGCCCCCTCGGATGAATGCATCACCATTTGTTTTTTTGAGAGCCGTTCACCGTTGATTTTTTTGGATGTTCCTGCACTGTTGTTTTTTTTTTTTTCTGGGAGCTCTCCAGACTAGTTCTTTTTTGTACCTCTGTACCCCGCGGCTTGTTTGTAGCGCGTCGCCATTTCGTTTTTGGGAGTCCTTTACAGCTTTGGTGCCTTTTGGAATTTTACCAAACCCGTTTTTTCCAGAGACCTTCACAGCGCTGCCCCGGAGAAGTGTATCACCGTTTGTGTTTTTGCGGAGCCCTGCACCATTTGGAGCCATTTTTGAGGAGCCGGCTTTTCCCCTATTTTTTTGATATTCCGAAACACAGATTTTCTGGAGGCCTTCACAGCGCTGCCCTAGAGGAGTGCATCACCGTTTGTTTTCTTGGGGAGTCCTGCACCGTTTGGAGTTTTCTTGTAGGGAGTCCCGGACTCTGGGGCTTTTTTTGATTGCTCCAACCTGGCACTTTTTTGGAGGTCTGTACCCCGAGACTTGTTTTGTGTGTGTCACCATTTTTTTTCTTGTGATCGCTTTACAGCTTTGCTGCCTTTTGGAATAGTATAAACCCCGGAATTTCTAGAGGGCTTTGCATCCCTTCCCTGGAGGAGTGCATTACCGTTTGGTGTTTTTTTGGGGGAGTGCTGCACCATTTGGTGGTTTTTTGGAGGCAGTCCTGCACCCTCGGGCTTTTTTGGAGGAGTCCTGCACCCTGGGACTTTTTTGCATCCCTCCAACCTGGTGCTTTTTTGGAGCCCTCTACCCTGGGTCTTGTTTTGTGTGCGTCATCACCATTGTGGTTTTTGGAGCCTTTTACAGTTTTGCTATTTTTTGGAATATTACAAAACCTGGGATTTTCGGGTTGCATCACAGGGCCACCCCAGAGGAGTGCATCCTCATTTGGGTCTTTTTTGGGAGAGTCCTGCACCATTTGGGTTTTTGGGAGATCTCCAAACCGGCAGTCTTCTGGAGCTCTGTACCCCGGGACTTGTTTGGAGTGCGTCACCATTTTGGTTTTTGGGAGCCCTTTACAGCTTTGGTGCCTTTTGGAATATTGCCAAACCCGCTATTTCCAGAGGCCTTCACAGCGCTGCCCCGGAGAAGTGCATCACCATTTGTGGTTTTGGGGAGCCCTGCACCATTTGGAGTATTTGTTGGGCAGTCCTTCACCCTTTGGAGTTGTTTTGGAGGGAGTCCTGCGCCCTCGGGCTTTTTTGGATCCCTCCAACCTTGCACTTTTTTGGAGCTGTGCACCCTGCAGCTTGTTTTGGGTGCGTTCGTGTTTGGGGCCAGCACAGTGCGGTAAGTTCTGCCTCTTCGGAGTAGCCACGGTATTTTTTTTTTTTTTCCAAACATTCTGTTACTTCCTCAGGATCCTGTAGTTGTTGGGGAGTGAAGTTCCAGAGCTTTGGAGGTGAGTTCTCTAGATACCTGCCCATATTCTCCCCCAGGGCCGTGCCACCCATGACCATACTCTCCCGGAGCCTGGGTCATATTCCTGAATTGCTTCAGTACAGAGACCAAGTACCAGATTAAACTCAAGGTCAGTGTTTTAATAACGAATCTCCCAGGCAAAACATCACTAATCACTACAGAGCAGAGCAAACTGGAAAAGCCAACACCAATCTTTAACAGGTAGAGCAAAAAAGAAGAGCACAGTGCAGATCAAATTAATGTCGAGAACAGCTGAATCAATATCGTGACCTGCAACTGTTAACAGACGTAAATCGCTTCTAATACGCTCTGTTGAACCTTCGAGCCCCACGTCGGTGCCAAAAAGGACTGTTGTGGTTTAACCCCAGCCAGCAACTAAGCTCCACACAGCCGCTCGCTCGCTGCCCCCTGCCCCAGCGGGATGGGGGAGAGAATCGGAAAAGCAAAAGTGGGTTGAGATAAGAACAGTTTAAGAAATGAAATGGAATAAAACAATAATGCCAATGTTAATAATAAAAATTGTAATGAAAAGGGAAATAACACCACCACCACCAATTAAAACCCAAGAAAGACAAGTGATGCAAGGGAAAACAACTGACCAGCCCGTCCCCGAGCAGCGGTCCCCCGGCCAGCTTTCCCCCTGGTTTCTATACTGAGCATGACGTCATATGGTATGGAATATCCCTTTGGTCAGTTGGGATCAGCTGTCCCGGCTGTGTCCCCTCCCAGCTTCTTGCACACCCCCAGCCTCCTGGCTGGTGGGGCGGTGTGAGAAGCAGAAAAGGCCATGACGCTGTGCAAACACCGCTCAGCAGTAACAAAAACACCTCTGCGTTGTCAACGCTGTTTTCAACACAAATCCAAACCACGGCCCCATACTCGCTACCATGAAGAAAACTAACTCTATCCCAGCCAAAACCAGCACGACAGGTCAAAACATTCCAGGAGATGCCTGGGAGGAGTCTCGGGTGCATCCCTGAGGAGAGAGCTTCCTCTAAAGAACAAAAACCGTCTTGGGAAGCTTTCTTGGGGGAGTCTGGGGCTGCTACCCGAGATCTCAGGTCCCTAAAGGAGAGGAGAAATACTCCGGGACGTGCCTGGGAGGCGTCTCAGGTGGATCCCGGAGGAGGGAGCTTCCTCCAAAAGAGGCCCAACACCTCAGGCAGCTGCCTGGGAGGAGCCCTTGGTTGCTGCCTGGGCTTACAGACACCTGCCAGAGGATGAAAACCACCTCGGCTGTCCGTGCTGGGAAGCCCCTGAGGTGCTTTCAGTGGAGGGAGGGAAGGGCTCAGGCAGCGCTGGTGTCCCCTGCAGCCGGGGCAGCCCTGGGCCCGTCCCCGCGGGCAGGGACGGGACAGGAGCCCGTTGCCGGAGCCCGGCCCCGCTCCGGATCCCCACTTCCCCGCGGGCATCCCGGTGCCGCGGCCCTGCCAGAGCCCCAGCAGCAGCAGGCAGGGGCCGGGCCGTGCCCGGGGGCTCCGGAGGCGCTGCGGGGAGGGAGGGAGGGAGGGAGGGGAGCACCGCTGCCCCCCCGGCCTGGCCAGCATCCAGCCCTTCCCTCCGGGAGCGGCGGGTTCTGCCACGGCCGTGCGGCCGCCCAGCCCGGAGGGTTGCTCGGTGCCGGCGGCAGCGGGAGGAGCTGCTCTCGGGGGAGCGCTCAAGCCCGGCCCACCGCACCCGGTCCCGGGGGCCCCCGCCGGCCCGGCCCGGGGGTGCCCGAGGGCCGCGCCTCTGCCCGCTCCCGGGGGACCCGCCGGCGGCCCCGTTGGCCCGGCGTCTCTGCCCCTCGGGCCCCGCCGCTGCCTCCGCAGCCCCCCGTTCCCCCGGAGCGAGACCCCCGGCAGCTCCGCGCTCCTGCCGTGACCCCCCCGCCGCCCCGCGGGAGCCCGGTTCTCGCCGCGGGACGTGGCCGACACGAGCCCTGCGCTCCGCTCGCCCACCGCCCGCCTGGTCCCGCACCCCGGCCGCCCCCTTCCTCCTCCCCGCCGGCCGGGGCGGGGGGGCCCCGCCGTCTCGCCTCTGCTCCCGGGCAGCGCTCAGGCCCCGGGAGCGGACCATCACCCTCCGCCCCTTCCCGGCAGAGAACCCCCCGGCCGGGCCCCGCGCACCGCCCGGCTGCGGCGGTGGGAGCCCCGTCAGGGGTGCGCGGCCGCGCCCGCCCCCCGCCCCGGCTCCGTCCCCCGCCTGCGGCCCCGTTATTACAAACTGCTGCGAACCGGGGAAAAGCAAATGCACACGCGGGTGCGGCGCGCGCTGCCCACCCGGGACGGGGGGGGTCGCCAGCGGGACGCTCCCCACCCCGCTCCCCGCAGCGGGGCTCGGCGGCGGCACCGTCTCCCGTGGGAGATGCTCCGCGTCCCGGGGCTGGAGCCAGCCGGGCGTCCCCGGCCAGGGCCCCCTCGCTCCGGGGAGCTCCTGCGGGGGGGCGCGTTTGGGGTCGGCAGCCGGGTGCCTCTTCCACCCGCTTCGGTGCCGCCGCACGGGTGGGCGTGGGGCAGCAGCCCCGGGACAGCCGCTGCGGACCCCTCTGTCCCGGGAGGGGCGGGCCGGGACCGCCGCGCCTCTGCCCTGCGCCCGCCGGGGTCTCTCGGTCCCGCCGGCTGCCGCCCAGCGAGGGGGGTTCGGCGGAGCTCGGCAGGGGTGTCCCGGGACCCGCCCGAGGAGAGCTCCTGCGTGGGCAGCGCCCGGGCCGGTTCGCCTGGGCGGGGGCTGCGGCACCGGCACCGGGCCCGGCCCAGACCCGCCCCGCCGAGTCCCGCCGAGTCCCGTCGGGCCGAGCCGAGCGGAGCCCAGCCGAGACGAGCGGATCGGAGCGGAGCCGAAAGGACCCGAGCCCAGCCGAGCCGAACCGGGCACAGCCGAGCCCCCCCGGCCGGTCGGGGCGCAGCGGCAGGGGCGGGCGGGGAGGGCAGCGCTGCCCGCGGGCGCGGTGCGGCTCCTCCCGCCGCAGGCGATGGCGGGCAGGAACCGGCCCCTCGGCACTGCGCACCGGGCGCTGCAGCTCCTGGCACTTAGACATATTAGAGATAAAGACTGTCTTCACTGACTCTCTGCTAAGTAGCAATAACGATTAGCACAAGGACGAATCGTAGAAAAATAGGAAGGACTGCCAAAATAGTGCCCTAGAGTTAACTTGTCTAATTATAATCTCATTCTAATACTAAGGAACACACCTTCTAGCTAGAAAAGCCCCAACCCAATTAAGCCCCCTACTCTCTGAGCATGCGTGGTGAATTAAAAGAGAACTGTAACTTTAAGATGAAGTAAGAAAAGTATTAACCAAGAGTTAATTAAGGGGTAGCACCAGGAGGCGTAACTAACTTCGTTAACTGTCTTAAATACCTGTCGTGATTTTAACCCGGTGTGCATGTCAGGAGGAGAAATCCCCTTGCACCCGGGACCGCAATAAACATGCCTGCTTTATAACTCTGTGTGAGCTGTGAAGTTTGTTTCCACGTGTCAATTTTGGCAGCCCAGGTGGGACCCTCTCTGCCCGGCTGCGGGACCGGCTGAGGGGGGGACATCCTCGGCGCGCCCCGAGATTTCTCGGAGGACCTCCCTCGCTCGCCCGATCACTGCAGGGACAGACAAGGACCATCAGCGGACCCGGTGTGTTAAGGAGGGGAACGTGTAAGTCGTGAGGAGACGTCCTGCGGGAGGTAAAGAGCGTTGTGCTCGCCCGGGTGGGATTCGAATCCAGCAGTGAGGGCTTCCCTGGTTAGGGAAGTACGCGGGCGCGGGAATCCCTGGATAGGGAAGTACGCAGGGGGGTGCTCTTCGCTGAAATTGCGGGAGTGCGGGATAGCTACAGGAACGCGGGAAACCCTGAATAAGGGAAGTACGCGGGGGTGCTGTCGTTTGTACCAACTATTATAACCCATGGGAACTGAAATTCGTATTATTGTGGCTATATTTGGCATTTTATGATAGTCATTACAACCTATATACTCAGGAAGGTTTGTGCCCGGTACCGTGTATTCTGTGAAAAGTGCTTCATTATACAATTAATGTTGTTGTAAGTTGGGTGAGTGTTTGAGTGAGTGAGGCGCAGTCGGACTGCGGGGCGAGTGCGGAGTCCTGATCCGCGGTTCTGCGTTCTCCGCGAGGAGAGCGGCCGGAGACGGATGAAGCGTATGACGGACTGTGTTAATCGAACCGATTGTTAACCCTTATTGTCCTATACACAGGTATCAGGATTTTTCATGCAACCCAATATATGTTTTTGAATGTTTTGGTTGTAAATAGGACGTTTGAGTACGGTTTGGGGACAAGATCATTTCTGGAGTAGTGAGGGTCAAGAAAATGAAATAAGATTGAGCGCTCAGGCCAGCTTAGGCAGGTGCTTTGTGGAAATATAAAAGGTATAAGGAATCAGTAAGAATGTCGCTGGTATGGGGGGGGAGGGGGGAATGTAGATGTAGTGATGGGTTTATTTGGCGTGGAGCACGGAAAAGTGCCTGTCTGATTTGCCATTGGTGTTGCTTGTTTGTTCGTGCTAAGTGTTTGGAGCGTCGTAAGTACATTATTTCCTTTTCGACAATTGTCTTGAATTTCGGTGCATTCGCTGTGGGGCGAGTACGCCCTCGCATCTTTTGCCCTGGATAGGGTAGTAGTGTTGTCAGTTCAATCAGGTTGTGTTCTTAGGCTGAGGAATAAGCCCCTGCGGGCAGGGTGTTCATTATGGGAGGTAAACAAAGGGGCGGAATATTGAAAAGGAGCCCTCTAGGCTGTATTTTAGCTCACTGGGAGGAGATAGGAGAGCTGCCAGGAGGAAGCGTGAGCAGAAAGACTTTAATAAAATATTGTCATCAATGGTGGCCTTTGTATAAATCGGATAATGAGGAGAAATGGCCCTTCAATGGAACATTGAATTAGAATACCTTGGTGCAATTGATGTTGGTTTTGAGGGGGAGCCGCTACCGCGTTTCCCGGATGGGGGGGAAGCAGGGAAACGTCCCCACGGCCTCCCCCGGCTGGGGATGGAGCTGGAGCCCACAAAAACCGCTGTGACGAGGCCCGAGCGCGGTGCTGCGTGGTGTGTGCCCCAACCAGCGCCCAAGGGGGCCCCTCCCGCCTCAGCGGTGCTTCTCGGAGGCAGCAGCCCCGCTGCTCAGAATGACAGAGAAAGGGCAGACCCTACTAACTACCTTTGACCCTACTAACAACACAGCTACAGCTTTTGTACTGACAATATATAAAGCTTTAGTGTATAACATATACCCGATTGTTGTGCTAGGATTAAATTACCATGGGACTGTACTTTATCCCCCAGAACATAGGGTATGGGCTATGAAAAACAGGAATAAGTGGCAAACCATTGATGTCGAGACCTGTGTCGTACGAGACCAGCAAGGATTTATTTGTGAAGGAAACACCATCAAAGGGCAAGATATTGGTCTTGACACTGACCAACATGTTTGTCACTTTGAGGTGCATCCCAACGAGACCCTAAGAACCATCATAATTTACAGGGGTATGGGATGTGTTTGTCTGAGAAGTCAGTGTGATCTTGTACAAGTAGATGATCAAATGGTGGACACGAGCAACCATTCAAATATTTGCATTTGCAACTTTGTTAGTCTTACAGGATGTGATTTTAACTACACGGCTCCTGTTACTACTTATCCGTTGCTACAGTTTAATTATACGTTGATTCGGGATATACAGCCCACCCCTATTGGAATGAATCTCACTCTAATAAGAAAACTATTGCATCATGAAAATTTAAAAAGGTTGTTAAAACAAGTTGAAGAAAGTGGAGGAAAGACTTTAATTACTGTCCATCATGATGCAGAGGAAATACACCAAGCAGTGGAACGAGTGAGGTCAGAGGGAGAGCACAATTGGTGGGATGTGTTTAGGGGGTATTCCCCGCCAGCTACCAAAATCTTAAACATAATGACCCACCCGATATTGTTGTTACTAATAGCTATGACAACATTAACAATAGTAAATCTTATCCTTTGGTGTAAACTCAAGGAACTTATTGGGCAAGTATGGACACTAAAAATAATAATGAAACATAACGAACCACTTTTAAAAGCCAAAGAATTTGCTTAGGGGAAAGAAAAGGGGGAAATTGATACAGGACGTCTTGAAAAAAAAGGGTAAAAAGTAAGTGAGAAGAATGTAAAGAAGATACTTCATAACAACTGCACCTGGTACTTAGAAATATTAGAGATAAAGACTGTCTCACTAATTCTCTGCTAACTAGCAATAACGATTAACACAAGGACGAATCGTAGAAAAATAGAATGGACTGCCAAAATAGTGCCCTAGAGTTAACTCGTCTCATTATAATGTCATTAGAATGCTAAACAACACACCTCCTAGCTAGAAAAGCCCCAACCCAGTTAAGCCCCCTACTCTCTGAGCATGTGTGGTGAATTAAAAGAGAACTGTACCTTTAAGATGAGGTAAGAACAGTATTAACCAATAGTTAATTAAGGGGTAGCACCAGGAGGCGTAACTAACTTTGTTAACTGTTTTAAATACCTGTCATGATTTTAACCCGGTGTGCATGTCGGGAGGAGAAATCCCCCTTGCACCCGGGACCGCAATAGACCTCTGTCGGCTTTACACCTCTGTGTGAGCTGTGAAGTTTGTTTCCGCGTGTCACCGCCCCCTCGAAGGCCCTCGCACAGCACCGTCCTCTTCGCCAGGACGCGTGTCCCAGCGACGGGGGTGAGTCCCCGTCCCCGTCCCCGGGGACACCCGAACCCCCTCGCTATGGCGCGGTCCCAGACACGGCAGGAGGGGCGGCCGAGGGGGTGCGGTGCCTCCGCCCGGCAGAGTGGCGGGCGGGTCCCGCAGGAGAGAGCTGCTTCCAGCACCGCGGGAAGCTCCCCCGGAGGGGCCTGGGGCCGCTGCCCGGCTGTGGCGGAGAGGCGCGGGCCGTGGCCGGGGCGAGCTGCCCCGCAGCCGGCCCGGCCCGCAGCGGAGCGGAGCGGAGCGGAGCGGCAGGTCTGGGCGCAGCGGGGGGCTCCCGGGGCGGGAAGCGCCCGGGCCGCGGAGAGAGCCGCCGGCAGCTGCCGCCAGAGCCGCCGCGAGGCCGGGGCGGGGCCGGGGCGGGGCCGGGGCGGGGCCGGGGCGGGGCCGGGGCGGCGGCGGGCGGTCGCCCCGCGCTGTAACGGACAGGAGCGGCCGGTGGCCGAGGGGAGCCGCTCCGGAGCCGGCCCGGCCCGCAGCGGAGCGGAGCGGAGCGGAGCGGAGCGGCAGGTCTGGGCGCGCCGGGCCGCGGCCGCCCCCGCGGCTCTCGACAGCGGCCGGGGCAGCGCTGGCGCCCGGAGCGGGCGAGGCCGGCGTGGCAGCCGGGAGGAGCTCGGCTGCGGTGCCCCGCCGGCAGAAAGCCGCGTCCTCTGCGCTCGCCAGGCCGGCGGCGGCAGCCGGAGAGAGCCCCCCCGAGAAGGGGCAGCCGCCCGGGCCTCGGGCTGCCGGGCGTGCCGGAGCCTGGGGCTGGTGCCGGCGGGCGGGAGCGAGAAGAGCTGCGGAGGGGTGACCCAGCGGAGCGCCTGCTCGGCCCGGTGGGAGAGCTGCGGGGGGAGGTAGGAAGGTGGGGGGGCGTCGGGGGGCTGAGACGGAGCTGGGCTGGGGGAGCCGCGCGCTGGAAGGAAACAGACGGACCCGGTCTGTTAACACATGTCTCTGTGACTCCTGTCCCCATCACAGTTTGGGGTTTTTTGATAATGGGGAGGCCGACACGGCACCAGGCCAGCTGGTGTCGGATGGGATTTCTCAAAGGGGGAAGAGGGTCTTTGCTGCCGAGCTAGCGGGTCTCATTGACAGAGCGTTAAACTAGACTTGGAAGGGGAGGGAGATGATATCAGGCTTGCCCTGACAAGCTGTGGGATGACATGCCAAGGTTAGCGGGACAGGGTGCTAGCGAGGGCCGTCAGCCTGTTGCTCTGAGATGTGCTGGGTACAGGGCAGCAGACGTGAAGTCTTACAGAGATGAGCCGGGGGCTCCTGAGGTAATAGGAGCCAAGAGGGAAACAACAGTGAAATCACAGAATCATAGAATGTTGTGGGTTGGAAGGGACCTTTAGAGGTCATCTAGTCCAACCCCGCCCCTGCCATGAGCAGGGACATCTTCCACTAGGTCAGGTTGCTCAGAACCCCGTCCAACCTGACTATTTCCAGGGATGGGGCATCTACCACCTCTCTGGACAGCCTCTGCCAATCCCTCACCACCCTCATTGTAAAACATTCCTTCTTATATCAAGTCTAAATCTACCCTCTTTTAGTTTAAAGACATTACCCCTTGTCCTATCGCTACAGGCCCTGCTAAAAAGTCTCTCCCCATCTTTCTTATAAGCCCCCTTTAAGTACTGAAAGGCCACAAGAAGGTCTCCCCGGAGCCTTCTCTTCTCCAGGCTGAACAACCCCACCTCTCTTGGTCTTTCCTCATAGGAGATTTGTTCCTCCCTCTGACGATTTTTGTGGCCCTCCTCTGGACCTGCTCCAACAGGTCCGTGTCTTTCCTGTGCTGAGGACTGCAGAGCTGGATGCAGTATTCCAGTTGGGTTCTCGCCAGAGCGGAGTAGAGGGGCAGAATCACCTCCCTTGACCTGCTGCTCACGCTTCTTTTAATACCTCAAAGGAATTAATGTGTGTTCCTCTGAGGAGGTGACATGCTGAAGTGCCTCTGCACCAATGCATACAGCATGGGCAACAAACGGGAGGAGTTGGAAGCCACCGTGCTGCTAGAAAGCTACGACCTAGTTGCCATTACTTAAAGCTGTTGGGAGGAACCCCATGACTGGAGTGGGGCTATGGATGGCTGCAGGCTGTTCAGAAGGGACAGGCAAGGAAGGAGGGGGTGAGGGCTTGCCCTCTATGTCAAGAAATGGATAGATTGTGAAGAGTTGTCTCTGGAGGACAGCCCCGAGCAAGTTGAAAGCTTGTGGGTGAGAATTAGAGACCGAGGAAAAAAAGGTCACCTTATGCTTGGTGTCTACTACAGGCCACCAGATCAAGGGGAGATATTGACGAAGCCTTCTCGCTCCAGCTACAGGAGGCATCGCACTCGCAGGCTCTCGTCCCGCTGGGGGACTTCCACCACCCCGACATCTGCTGGAAAAGTAGCACGGCGAGCTGTAGGAGATGCAGGAGACTCCCGGAGAGCACTGAGGATAACTTCTTAAGCCAGGTAATGGACAGCGTGTCGTGGATGGCGTGATAGATGCACTGTGCTCCTAAGAGAGAAGCAGCAATATGTTTATTGATATCAAACCTTGTTAAATCTCTGTTTCACAGTAAATGTGACAGTGGTTTAACACGATTCGATGGCAAGGGACACTTGATTATTTACTGCATAGAGGACAGGGTCAGACAGAACTGTTAGGGAGACCCTCCCGCTGACTCACGAGGTTCAGAGAGGACCCCCTTTGCATTCTAAACTCCTTCCCTTGGAGGAGTCTAGGTGCGGCTGGATCCAAACTTAGTCTTGGACTTGGTCAACGTTTTATGTCTAAAGGATTATATGTGCACAAGCAATCAAAGATATAATCTTAGTGAAGCTTACAAAGTTTAGCAAGCTATTAGTCACTTACCGAGGATCTGCTGCGGCAAGGACTCTCCCAACACCGAGGCATAAGGGAACTCTGCGGCAGGCGTAACCTTGGGAGGCGTCCCTGCTCAAGGGGAGATCCCGTCGTGCAGCCCACTGCCGTGCAGGAGAGCTCAAAGGTCTCTTGGGCTGCTCACTATTTATGGGGGTAAGATGACTGACTCCTAGTCATATTTGCATACCGACCACAGAGATCTTAGTTTCTTTCTTCCAGATTTGGCTTGAGTGGGACTTTGACCAGCACTGTGGTTAGGTGGGCACATTGCCCACATCAGCCCTTGGCTATTGTGTTGTTATCTGTCTCCCGAATCCACTTTGAGCCGGATGCAGCCATCACGACCAGACGCAGCCATCACGACTGCCACTGGTGGTTATCGATGGACCGCAAGTCAGGGACTGAAGGAGCAATGTCGCTCCCACTGTAAGAGAAGATCAGGTTTGTGACCCCCTGAGGAACCTGGACGTACATAAGTCTATGGGACCTGACGAGATGCATCCCGGAGTCCTGAGGGAATGGGCTGATGTAGTTGCCAAGCCACTCTCCATACTGTTTGAAAAGTCACGGCAGCCAGGTGAAGTCCCTGGTGACTGGGAAAAGGGAAACATTGCACCCGTTTTTAAAATGGACAGGAAGGAGGATGCTGGGAATGACTGACCTGTCAGCCTCACCTGTGTGCCTGGGAAGATCATGGAACAGATCCTCCTAGAAGCTATGCTAAGGCACATGGAGGGCAGGGAGGCGATTTGAGACAGCCAGCATGGCTTCACCAAGGGCAAGTCTTGCCTGACCAACTTAGTGGCCTTCTATGACGGAGTGACTACAGCAGCGGACAAGGGAAGAGCTCTGGATGTCATCTACCTGGACTTCTGTAAGGCCTTTGACACAGTCCCCCACAACATCCTTCTCTCTGAATTGGACTGTCCGGTGGATGAGGAATTGGTTGGATGGTCGCATCCAGAGGGCAGTGGTCAACAGCTCAATGTCCGGATGGAGATCAGTGACAAGCGGTGTCCCTCAGGGGTCCATACTGGGACCAGTGCAGTTTAATATCTTCATCAATGACATAGACAGTGGGATCAAGTGCACCCTCGGCAAGTTTACAGATGACACCAAGCTGAGTGGTGCAGATGACACGCCAGAGGGATGGGATGCCATTCAGAGGGACCTGGACAAGCTTGAGAAGCGGGTCCATGCGAATTTCATGAGGTTCAACAAGGCCAAGTGCAAGGTCCTGCACCTGTGTCGGGGCAATGCCCGGTATCAATACAGGCTGGGGGATGAATGGATTGAGAGCAGCCCTGCAGGGAAGGACTTGGGGGTACCGGTGGACGGAAAGCTCGACATGAGCTGGCAATGTGCGCTCACAGCCCAAAAGCCAGCTGTATCCTGGGCTAGATCAAAAGCAGCATGGCCAGCAGGTCAAGGGAGGTGATTCTGCCCATCCACTCTGCTCTCCAAAAGAGGAAAAACCATCTTGGGTAGATTCCTTGGAGGAGTATGGGGCTGCTACCCTGGGTCTCAGGTCCCTAAAGCAGACGTGAAAAAACTCCTGGAGATGCCTGGGAGGAGTCTTGGGCAGATCCTGGAGGAGAGAGTTTCACCCAAAGGACAAAAATATACTCTGGGTGCTTCCTTCGAGGAGTCTGGAGCTGCTACCCAGGATCTCAGGTCCTTGAAGCAGTGGTCAGAAGACTCCAGAAATTGCTTTGGAGGAATCTGGGGTGGACCCGGAGGAGAGAACTTCCTCTAAAGAAGAAAAAACATCTCGTGAATCTTTGTTGGCAGAGTCTGGGGCTGCTACGTGGGATCTCACGTCACTACATCAGAGGTCAAAAGACTCCAGGACATGCCTGGTAGCAGTCTCGGGTGGATCACAGAGGAGAGAGTTTCCTCCAAAAGAGGGAAAAACTTCTTGGGTATCTTCCTTGGAGGAGTCCAGGACTGCTACGCGGGATTTCACATCACTAAATCAGACGTCAAAACACTCCAGGAGATGCCTGGGAGGAGTCTCGGGTGGATCCCAGAGGAAAGAGTTTCCTCCAAAGGAGAAAAATATACTTGGGAAGCTGCCTTGGAGGAGTCTGGGACTGCTACCGGGGAACTAATGTCCCTAAAGCGTATCTCCAAACACTCTGGGATCTTCCTGAGAGGAGTCTAGGGTGGATCCCAGGGGAGAGATCTTCCTTTTAAAAGAGAAAAATCATCTCAGGAAGCTTCCTTGGAGGAGTCTGGGGATGCAACCTGGAATCACAGGTCCCTGAAGCAGAGGTCCAAACACTCTGGGAGATGCCTGGGAGGAGTCTCGGGTTCATCCTGGTGGAGAGTGCTTCCTCCAAAAGAGGAAAAGCTTTTTGGGTAGCTTCCTTGGAGGAGTCTGGGACAGCTACCCGGGATCTCATGTCCCTGAAGCAGAGGTCAAAAGGCTCTGGGAGATGCCTGGGAGGAGTCTCGGGTTCATCCTGGTGGAGAGTGCTTCCTCCAAAAGAGGAAAAGCTTTTCGGGTAGCTTCCTTGGAGGAGTCTGGGACAGCTACCCGGGATCTCATGTCCCTGAAGCAGAGGTCAAAAGGCTCTGGGAGATGCCTGGGAGGAGTCTCGGGCAGATCCCTGAGGAGAGATCTTCCTTTAAAAGAGAAAAAATATTTTGTGAATTTTCCTTGGAGGAGTCTGGGGCTACTATGTGGGGTCTCGGGTCCATAAGAAGTGGTCAAAAGACTCTGGGACATGCCTTGGAGTAGTCTTGAGTGGATCCCAGAAGAGACGTGTTCCTCTAAAGGAGAAAAAACATCTCAGGTAGCCTCCTTGGAGGAGTCTGGGACTGCTACCTGGTATCTCAGGACCGTAAAGAAGAGGTCAAAAGACTCCCGGACATGCCTGGGAGGAGTCTCACGCGTATCCCGGAGGAGAGATCTTCCTCTAAAGGAGGAAAAACATCTGAGGTAGCTTCCTTGGAGGAGTCTGGGGCTGCTACCTGGGAATCCACGTCCCTAAATCAGAAGTCAGAACTCTCTGGGAGATATTTGGGAGGAGTCTCGGGTGCATCCCAGAGGAGAGAGTTTCCTTTAAAGGAGAAAAGACATCTCGGGTAGCTTCCTTGGAGGAGTCTGGGGCTGCTACCTGGGATCTCATGTCCCTAAAGAAGAGGTCAAAAGACTCCGCGAGATGCCTGGAGAACTCCTGAGGAGGAGGAGGATTACGATGAGTTCTGAGGAGAAGGAGAAGGGGGAGGAAGAGGAGAAAAACTCCTGAGGAGGAAGAAGAAGAGGAGGAGGAGGACAAGGACACCTGAGGGCATGGAGGGCTCCAGGAAAAAGGAGGAGAAGAAGGACTCCTGAGGCGGAAGCAGAGGAGGAGGAAGAGGACGATGAGGAAGAGGATAACTCCTGAGGATGAGGAGGAGGATTTCTGAGGAGGAGTATGAAAGGGAAACCTGAAGACAAGGACTCCAATAGAGGAGGAGGAGGATGGGGAAGACTCCTTAAGATGAGGAGGAGGACTCAAGAGGAAAAGGACTGTGGAGGAGGAGGAGGATGACAATGACGGCAACTCCATAGGAGGAGAAGGACTCGTGAGGAAGAGGACTCTAGAGGAGGAGGAGGAGGAGGAGGAGGAGGAAGAGGAGGACACCTGAGGAGAAGACCTCCTATAGATGAGATGGAGGAGGACACCATAGGAAGAGGAGGACTCATGAGGAAGGGGAAAAGGAGTCTAGAGGAGGAGGAGGAGGAAAACTCCTGAGGAGATGGAGGAGGAAGAGGAGGAGGACTCCTGAGGAGGAGAATCGAGACAAAGAATTGAGTCCTGAGGAGTAGTAGGAGGAGGAGGACGACACCTCTAGAGTAGAAGGAGCACTCATGAGGATGAGGACTCCTGGGGAGCATAAGGCCAGCTGAGGAGGAAGAGGAGGTGGACTCCTGAGGAAGAAGAGAAGGAGTCCTCCTCTTGAGGAGGAGGTTTCCTTAGCAGGAAGAGGAGGACTCCTGAGGAAGAGAAAGAGAAGGAAGACTCCTGAAGAGGAGTACTCCTGAGGAGGATGAGGACTCCTGAAGAGGAGAATTCTGTACAAGGAGTCCTGAGTAGGAGAAGGAGGAGGATTCCAGAGGAGGAGGAATAAGAAGAGAATGACGAGGAAGAAGATAACTCCTGAGGATGAGGACGACTCCCAAGAAGGACAATCTAGAAAAGGAGGAGTCCTGAGTAGGAGCAGGAGGAAGGCTCCTGAGGAGGACGACTTCTATCGAGTAGAAGAAGCACTCATGAGGACAAGCGGGAGGACTCCTGAGGATGATAAGGCCTCCTGAGGAGGAGGAGAACTCTTGAGGAGAAAGAAGGAGTGGACTCCTGAGGAGGACGAGGAGGAGGATTCCTTAGGGGGAAGAGGTAAACACCTGAGGAGGAGGTGAAGGAGGACTTCAGAGGAGGAGGCGGCGGAGGAGGAGGAAGAGGAAGAGGACTCCTGAGGAGGAGGAAGATAAGGAGGAGTTCTGAGGAGGAGTACTCCTGAGGAAGAGCAGCACTCCTGAGGAGGAGAACTCTGAAGAAGGAGGCACCCTGTGGAGGAGGAGGAGGAGAAGAAAGAGGAGGACTCCTGAGGAGGAAGAGAAGGAGAAGGACTCCTGAGGAAGTGAAGGAGGAATCCTGAGGAGGAGGAAGAGATGGACTCCTGAGGAGGAAGAGGTAGAGGAGGAGGACTCCTGAATAGAAGGACTCCTCTAGGAGGAAGAGGAGGACTCCTGAAGAGGAGAACTCTGAAGGAGGAGGAGGAGAAGGAGGGGAACTCCTGATGAAGAGGTGTAAAACTCCTGGACAGGAAGAGAACTTCTGAGGACTCCTGAGGAGGAGGAGGAAGAGAAGGAGGAGGACTCCTGAAGAGCAGGACTTCGGAGTAGGTGAAGGAGGACTCCTGAAGAGGAGTACTCCTGAGGAGGACGAGGACTCCTGAGGAGGAGAATTCTGTAGAAGAAGGAATCCTGAATAGGAGAAGGAGGAGGATTCCTGAGGAGGAGGAGGAGGAAGACGATGCCTTAGGAGAAGAAGGAGGAAGAGGAGGAGGACTCCTGAGGAGGAGGAGGACTCCTGAGGAGGAGAATCTAGACAAGAAGTGCTGAGGAGGAGGAAGGGTCCTGAGGAGGATGACTCGTATGGAGTAGAAGGAGCACACATGAGGATGAGCGGGAGCACTCCTGAGGAGGATGAGGAGAACTCTTGAGGAGAAAGAAGGAGAAGGACTCCTGAGGAGGAAGAGGAGGAGAAGGACTCCTAGGAGTTGAAGGATGAATCCTGAGGAGCGGAAAGAGATGGTCTCCTGAGAAGGAGGAGGAGGAGTCCTGAGGAGAAGAACTCTTTTGAAGGAGGAGTCCTGAGGAGGAGAAAGAGGGGAAGTCCTGATGAAGAAGTGGAAAATTCCTGAATAGGAAGAGAACTTCTGAGGAGGACATAGGAGGACTCCTGAAGAGGAGGAAGAGAAGGAGGAGGACTCCTGAAGAGGAGGACTTCTGAGTAGGTGAAGGAGGACTCCTGAGGAGGAGGAATAGAAGGAGGACTCCTGAAGAGGAGTTCTCCTGAGGAGGACAAAGACTCCTGAGGAGAATTCTGTACAAGAAGGAGTCCTGAGTAGGAGAAGGGGGATTCCTGATGATGATGAGGAAGAAGACGACTCCTTAGGAGAAGGAGGAAGAGGACGAGGACTCCTGAGGAGAATTCTGTACAAGAAGGAGACCTGAGTAGGAGAAGGATGAGGATTCCTGAGGAAGAGGAGGAGGAGGAATAAGAAGACTACTTAGGAGAAGAAGGAGGAAGAGGAGGAGGACCATTGAGGAGTAGGAAGAGGAGGACCCCTGAGGTGGAGAACCTAGAGAAAGAGAAGTCCTGAGTAGGAGGAGGAGAAAAGGGTCCTGAGGAGGACGACTCGTATAGAGCAGAAGGAGCACTCATGAGGACAAGCGGGAGGACTCCTGAGGAGGATAAGGTCTTCTGAGGAGGAGGAGGAGGAGGAGAACTTTTGAGGAGAAAGCGGGAGTTGACACCTGAGGAGGGCGGGGAGAATTCCTTAGGGGGAAGAGGTAAAGTCCAGAGGAGGGGGTGAAGGAGGACTTCTGAGGAGGAGGAGGTGGAGGAGGAAGAGGACTCCTGAGGGGGAGGAAGATAAGGAGGAGTTCTGAGGAGGAGTACTCCTGAGGAAGAGCAGCACTCCTGAGGAGGAGAACTCTGAGGAAGGAGGCATCCTGTGTAGGAGGAGAAGTCCTGAAGAGGAGGACACCTGAGAAGGGGGAGGAGGAGGAAGAGAAGGAGGACTCCTGAGGAGTTGAAGGAGGAATCCTGAGGAGGAGGAAGAGATGGACTCCTGAGGAAGAGGAGGACTCCTGAGGAGGACTCCTGTAGGTGGAAGAGAAGGACTCCTGAAGAGCAGAACTCTGTTGAAGTCCTGAGTCCTGAGGAGAAGTCCTGAGGAGGTGGAGGAGAGGAAGTCCTGATGAAGAGGTGGAGAACTCCTGAATGGGAAGAGAACTTCTGAGGAGGTCATAGGAGGACTCCTGAGGAGGAGGACTGCTATAAAGGAGTGTTGGAGAGGGAGAATCACCCGGAGTAACGATGAAATCTCAATATGAGTATAGTCGTTCTCCCCTTTATTCAAGCTTACAGAGTATATATAGACAGATGCCAAGAACACGCGTCCGCAACAGTTGTATAATTGGCTTACAGCCTCTGTTCACGCGCCAGGGCGGCGAGTGTGATTGGTACAGTGCTCTTGTGCACGCACGAGAGCACTTCTCCTCTTCGTGGATGTAGCTCCTTCTTCTTGTTTACCATTCCACTGTCTCTTATCACATCAGGCTTTCAAGGACAGTTAGCGGTTCCCTCTGAGCCTTTCCTCTCATCAGAGACTGAGTTGCTCATGGGAATCAGATCGTGTCCCTTGTTACTAAGCCATTCCTCCACAATTCCCCCTTCTTGTTTTTGAGCAATTCAGGCTTGGTGAGCGAGCTGCAAAATTAACCTTTTTATACAAGATATAGCACAGCTTAAGCATACTAAAACAGTAATTATAACTATTATAATTAAGAGATTATATTTAAACAAATCAGCACACTTTGATTTAGTTTGTTCCCATTCATGCACAACCAAATGACCATACTAACCAAATGATCAATACAAATCATGCAACGTAGTAACCAAGTGATTAATACAAATCATACATGCAATTGTATGTCACCAGGCGGGGTTCTCATGAACCACAAGTTATGAGCAGCTTCAAGTAACCGGTCCCGAACAAAAAAGAATGCCTTATTCTTACCAGAGGTCCTTGTCTGTCCCCGCGAGGATCCGCTGAATCGGTGAGTCCCTCCAGAGAAATCTCCGGGGCCGGCCTAGAGAGTCGCCGATTCAGAGGCTCCTGCAGCCAGACAGAGATTGTCCCATCTAAAACTGAAACAACAAAGTCGGTACCGAGCCCGCGATCAGGACGGTTTTCCGAGATGAATAACCTAATAACAACTAGTTTGTTATTAAGCAGGCATTCTTTAATACAGCGCTGGGCAGCATTGGGGATTTGTCCACCATGAGTGCTCCAACGGGTTAGCAAAACACCTCAGTTCATATACAGAAACAAATCATACATATTCATCAGAATTCTCAAAAGGGCAGTCTTATGTGGATGAGTTCCCGGAACTCTTTTACTACCAGATCCACGTATACCATAACCAAGACTGCTGGAGCAGTCTGTCAGAGTTGGCCTCAGGCTCGTGACCTGTTGCTACCACGATGCGAGAAGCATTGTGAACCGAATTTGGTATTGTCCTTCTAAACAGTCATGACACCAATGTCCCGCTAATCCTCGACAACGAAATTCTTGTTGTCCGCAGGTGGCACAGTGCACGTATTCAGTTGTCATTCAACTGGACGGGGTCAATCGAAGGAGGAGGTTCTTTCCATGGTCTAATCCACCACGCTGGGACCCACTGTGGACCCTGATCTTTTAAGATAAAAGCATAACCTCTCCCAGTCATTTTAACTTCAGCAGGACCTTTCCATTCCCCGGATATTGGGTCCTTGAACTGTACCCACACAAGTGTCGAGGGCTGCAGGCCAGATTACAGCGATAAATGATGTATCACTATTGGGGGGGACTCGCGGTCGCCCGTTAAGCGTAAAAAATTTAACACAGCGCTTTTGCAAGCCGTTCAGCTGGACACAGGGATGAGTCTCCCCCTTTTTGTTTTTGCAAAAGCGATTTCAGCGTAGCATGAGCACGTTCTACTATGGTCTGTTCCGTCAGGGAATGTGGAATACCCGTAGACCTACGGATATCCCACTGGGTACAAAAATGTGCAAAGCGTTGCAAAACATAAGCAGGACTGTTATCGGTTTTAATTTCATTAGGTACACCTAACACAGCGATGGATGCGCACATATGTCTAATCACATGTCTTGCCATTTCACCTGTGTGAGCCGTTGCCCACATAGCCAGAGAATATGTGTCAATGCTTACATGAACATAGTTTTGACGCCCAAATTCAGGAATATGAGTGACGTCCATGTGCCACAATTGTAAAGCATGCAATCCACGAGGATTGACTCCTAAACCCAATCCCAGACCTGTAATTTGGCAGTCCGGACATGATTGTACAATGCCACGGGCATCAGAAATAGAAAGAATAAATTGTCTCGCTAAAACTTTAGTCGATCGGTGAAAAAAATCATGGGAACTCTGGCCTTGCTCAAACAGGTTAGTTTGGCGATTTTCCCAAGCGGTGGCAACTAAGTCATCTGCTCTGTTATTGCCAATGGCCAGACCAGAGTCAAACTGATGGCTGCGAATATGCGTAATAAAATAAGGATTGGTTCGCTGATTTAACAAATGCAACATCTGTAACAACAACTGATATAATACTGGGTTTTTCACCTCACGTACCATAGATCGCTCAATCCGTTTAAACAGTACCCACTACATACAAGGAATCAGAGACGATGTTAACAGGTTGAGTTGTCCAATTCTGAAAAGTCCAAACCTCGGCCTTCAGCTCCAACGTTTGCAATGAATCTTGCGGATAACCTGTAAGCAATTGGGAATGCCATTGTCCCTGAACACACCAAGTAATAGCGGCTCATTTTGACTTTTTTCCTGCATCGGTAAAAACAGTAAGCCCTGGGACAGGCGTTTCTGATAATTGCAGAGATTCTTCAAACGCTTGGTCCTGTAACAACGGTAAAAGTCTTGTAGGTGGGTAAGCATTAGTAATCTGACCAGTATATTCAGCAAAAGCGTATAGTAAAATACCAGAAGAGGACAAAAGCCAATCTAAATAGGATTGCTTAATAAGAATACAAATTCGTTCTGGATCCTGCCCTCTTAAATCAATACTGCGACGCCTTCCCTTTATGATGATATTTGCAAGCAGTTCTATTCTAGTACACACTGTTGTCTTAGGCTGATACGACAAGAAAAGCCATTCTAATAGTATGACACTTTTTGGTGATTGCTGGATTAGGAGACCTAAAACATGGTTCCTACTTTTACTGGAATTAACAATAAATAAGTGTATAGGTAGGTCTGTAATAAATTGTTGTGACATCCTGCCGACTAATTTCTCAGTTATCTTTTGCAAAGCTTGCTGTTGCTGCATCGATAAAGTTCTCGATGCATCAGCAGATGCAGAAGTCCCTAACAGAGGCATTAAAGCAAAAGCCGCGCAGGCAAGCAAAGCAAAACAAGGAATTCATTCACCACTACCCGTCGGCAGGCAGGTGTTCAGCCATCTCCAGGAAAGCAGGGCTCCATCACGCGTAACTATTACTTGGGAAGACAAAAGCCATTACTCCGAATGTCCCCCAATAATTTCTGCACATCTGTTAATGTTGTTATCTGCGCGGTCAGCTGTATTTTCTGTGGCCTCACAATACTTTGTGTGATGATCCAACCCAAATAATGCCATGGAGGACCCTTTTGGACCTTTTCAGGTGCAATTTTTAAACCTTTTCTCTCTACCGTAACTGTCAAATCTTGCAATGTTTTTCCAACATCTAAATCTTTCCCCGCAACTAAAACATCATCCATGTAATGATACACGAGCAGGAACTGTCTAACCTTAAGCTTAGAGGATGTGTGGATCCTTGAAACAGGCCAAGCCTGTCCTTCTTACCTGTTGCTGGAAGAAACCAAGACTTGTGATGTCTGAAATATGTAGGAAAACTTGAAGTTTGGGATAAATACTTGACAGACTGGTTCATTCTTTGTTTCACATAAGCTCCTGATAGATTTGTTCTTAATTTCTCCTGGAGAAAACACTTCAGTTGCTTTTCAGACCTCTTAATACAAATTGCTTTCTATAAGTCTATTTTGTCAAATAAAATTTTGAGCAGTAAACCCTTTATAACTAACTTTATCTATTGCTTCTGCCTGTTTGTGTTCAGAAGCACTAAGGTGATGCTTCTCTTTAGTGCGGAAGAGACTGGGGGGGGTTGAGAATGCTGCAACTTCTGAATTGAGGGTTTTTTTCGGGGGAGGGAGGGCGGGGGCTGGGGGGGGGTGGTGGGGGGGAGGAGGGCAGGGGCCGGAGGCAGGGAGGGAGGGCGGGGAGGCGGGGGGCGCCGGGCGCACGCAGGACGGGCGCACGCGCGGCGGCGGCACAGCCGGGCCCGGGCTGCGGCAGACAGATGTTCACCCCCTCCCCGCTCCCCACTTCGCGCCACGTGCTGGCGCGGATTTTTTCTTCCCGAATGCCTAATGTCCCAAATCGATGAGCTCAGTAGGTGGCCCAGGTCCCTCCTCCGTTAGAGTTTTCTGAGGAGGCACTTCCGCATGCGTATTATTTCTCCGTTTTGGCTTAGAACCGCTCACTTCCGCTTTTCCCGCGTCCTGCACGGGGCTCCGCGGCAGGCTTTTTCTTTCCTCAGGAGGGTCAGGGGTCTCATAAGTTTGAATATCAGCAACAGTTTTGCAAACAGTCCCGGACATGCCCTTCACCACAGGCATGCCAAAGAACCGCGCAATAGGTCCCGGCTTACTCGGCGGTTTCAGAGCAGCTGTTCCTGAGCCTAGCATCTGAGCGGCGGCACAGGCTATTTCCCGCTCTGCTTTCATCGCTTTCAATGTTGCTAACACGTCATTCCACAGTCCACGGACAATCTTTATTTCTTTTTCATCTTTTTCATTCCCCTCGATCGTTTTTTGCCACATTGTCCCTCCAAAGTCCCGCCATTCCGAGACAGAAAACAGCATATGCGTGTCAGAAAAATGACCCCATCGCTGTCCCAATCTAATTAACTTAACCAGCCGCTTTACAGGTGCTTCAATCCCTCTCTTAGAGAGGATTCCTGCAAGCAAGGTGGCCGCAGCTTCTATTTCCATAGCTGCGCCTGAGGGGTGAGGAGCGACCTCACACACCGGTGTCTGCCGCACTTCTTGTGCCCGAGCAGCACCTCCCTCAGCCGTGGTTTCCCACTCCCCTCCTCTAGCTGCTTACCGCAGTCTCGGAGACCTCAGTCGAACTGAACCATCCTCTGCTACCAGATGTTGGAGTGGGAGACAGACCCGGAGTAACGATGAAATCTCAATATGAGTATAGTCGTTCTCCCCTTTATTCAAGCTTACAGAGTATATATAGACAGATGCCAAGAACACGCGTCCGCAACAGTTGTATAATTGGCTTACAGCCTCTGTTCACGCGCCAGGGCGGCGAGTGTGATTGGTACAGTGCTCTTGTGCACGCACGAGAGCACTTCTCCTCTTCGTGGATGTAGCTCCTTCTTCTTGTTCACCATTCCACTGTCTCTTATCACATCAGGCTTTCAAGGACAGTTAGCGGTTCCCTCTGAGCCTTTCCTCTCATCAGAGACTGAGTTGCTCATGGGAACCAGATCGTGTCCCTTGTTACTAAGCCATTCCTCCACAAAGGAGGAGGAGGAGCAGGACTCCTGAGGAAGATGAGGGCTCCTGAAGAGGAGGAGTTGGAAGAGGAGGACTCCTGAGAACAAGGACTTGTGAGGAGGAGGAGGAGGAGGAGGGCAAGGACTGCTGAGGAGGAGGAGAAGTGGAAGAGGAGGAGGAGGAGAGGGGGCAGGAGGCGTCGATGATGCAGTCGTTACCCAGCGCTCCTCCAGTGACGGGTGGCAGCGGCAGAGCCGCGGCAGAGGCCGTGTCTCGGTGCCGGTCCCGCTGCCGCACACGGCCCCTCCTCCCGGCGCACTTCGCTCCGTGGCGGCGGGCAGCAGCCCCGCTGCAGCGTGTCCCTGCGGGAGCCCCCGCCCCGCAGCTCCCCGCCCCTCCGCCCCGCGGCCCGGCCCGGCTCCGTCCCCGTCCCCGTCCCCCCGCCGCCCCGTTCTCCCCCGGCCCCGCTCCCCGCCGGGCCGCGCTGCCGGGGCTCCCCGCGGCGGGGGCGGAGCCGGCCTGAGCGGCGGCTCATGAATATTCATGAGGGCGGGCGGGGCCGCGGCGGGGCAGGTTTTTGGTGTCCGTGAGGGTACGTTGTGTCCGTAGGGTTTGTCGGTCGGATGAACGGAGGGAAAGTTAATTTCCGCCCTTTAGTTCAAGTGTGGAAAAAAGGACACGCTCAATGCTTGCTGCTCCTTGTGGTGACGTGAATTGGGTGGTTTTAGGGTGATGAAGCAGCCTCAGAGTGGTGTTGCAGAGGGTGGGAGCTCCCGGAGCCAAGGTGCATCCATCAGAAGCCGGCACGAAGCCGGGAGGCGAGAGCTGGCCCCGGGCGGGTTCTTGCCTTCTGCCTGCGGGACGGGTTTCCACAGCTCGCGGGTGCTGGGAGAGGCTGGGGGTGGGCACGGGGGTGTCCTGGGGCCCAGCGCCTTTGCAGAGCCTTGCTGCTCCTCTGGCTTCCAGGATGGAGAGAGTTCCATTTCTGTGGTGAGCTTTTCAGTTGCACGTTTTTCAAAAGACAAAGTCTGGTTTTTCGAGTTTGAACATTCAGAAAATAATCTCCTTACACCTGCGGACGGAGCAGAAACCTGAAGTCATTAAGGTACAAGAAGTAATTGGAACGTGCTGAAAGTTTCTATGTGCTGGGAAGGTGGGAGTGCTTCTGATTGGGAAATATGGCAGCAGAACTTGCTCTGAGACTGGAAATAACTGCAGTAATGTTGTGGCTGTTGATGGCTATAAATGCGATGTCACTAATTGCCATCATTTTTCTCTGCAAGCTTGTACCGCCTGATGTGCTGCCAGCCTGCCGGTTGTCACCTCGCTGCTGGGTGACCGCTCCTGGGTGCTTCTCTGGGGTCCCCTGTGCACCCAGGCTTTTAAGGCAGCCTTGCTGCTGCCCCTTCCCGGTACCCAACCCCTGACCCAGCCCTCCTGCCCCAGTGACACACATCCCTGGGCATCCTCGGCGAGTCCCCGGTTCCTTCCTTGCAGCGGCTCCTCCGTGCTTCTCCTGCGCCGTCCTTCTGCCCAAGGGCAGCTCCTGGGGCTGCTCCTCGTCCTAAGGAGACAACGGGGACTGTCACAGGCTGCTCTGTGCTGTGCACTTCTCACAGCTGCATCTTCTTAAATGTTGAAAAAATGCCTGTGTGAAAATAAAATTAATAATCAGAATAATTGATAAGGAATTACTAACCAAGAATTATTCGAGATTTAAACAAAATAGTTCTTCTTCCGAACACTTCTGTAGTTCAACTTGCTTATTTTTTCTTCACCTCGCCTTCAAGGTCCTGCTCAGTTCTGCTTTGTCCTGCATCTCTGTTTCTCGTACCGATCTCATGTAGCCAGGCAGACCGATTTCCTCCTCCTTTTACCCGGTTTTCGCCCTCTGAATCTGTTCTGTCATCGCCTGGTCTTTGTGGAAAGACGTTTAAAAACTGTGGTTGCATGCTCCGGCCTTCCAGGAGGTGCCTGTAGCTGCAGGGGTGCCATGTGAAGCAGGTGGGACAGGCCTGGTGTCTGCTCCGGGTCGGTGTTTCCTCCCCTCTGGTGCTGCTGAAGGCAGGGTGCTGTGGACAGGCAGCTGCAGCTCGGGTTCAGAGCAGAACGGGTCTGCGGAGGGAAGAGCTGCCGGGTCCCGCTGGGTGAGCCGCCGTGCCGGGCTGGAGCAGCACCGCAATGCCGGCAGAGCTCTGGTCCCTGGCTGCCTCCTGCCCCGCAGCCCGGTCCCCCAGCAGCGTCCTCTCCCCTCTGCCAGCCTGCTTGCCCTGGGGTTGAGCTTGGGCTCAACCTTTTGTTCCTCATTAGTGCATCAGGGGTTTACCGGGGGTTTTGTTTGTTTGCTTGCTTTTTATCTGCCATGCTCTGTTAAAACCAAAACCCCAAACCCAAGCCCTTACTGTAGCTCTTTGGATTTCTGGCATTAAATTAGGTGGTGTTTTATGGGCTGAACTAAAGGAAGTCTGTAGGATTTCTGCCCAGGAGTGAAGTGACCAGAAAGGACTGTCCTGGTACGCTGCTGCCAGCCTTCAGTCTAGTGAAATGGCTGGTCGTGGTGTATGTTTGTTGCAAATACTCTGATTTTTAAATAATCAAGATTTGATCATATAGAAAGGTTAAGTTTGATTAATAAATAAAAGAATAAAATACAAAGGTATAAGTTAGGATTGTTACGTTTGAAACAATAACCATAGGAACCTCACCAGGGAGTCGCTGTTCCGTATTAAGGACCTACTTGTAGCGAGATTGAACGATGAAGAATCGAATAGAGCAGTTTTGTCTGGGTCCCGTAACAATGTGACCTGGCCAGTGATGCTGCTTGGAAAGTTCCTTACCTTTCCCACCTTGATTCGAATATCAAGAATGCCAATCAATAAATATTAATAGAAACAACCATTGATTATTTTAAGTATGGCTATTGATAGAACAGTATAATCCAGAGAGCGATTAATAAAAATTAAATTACATATATTCTGTATGAAGGTAACTAGATATGATTTATCTGTGATTTAATCATAAACTAACTGCTGAACAATGTAGCATTGTGAATAGGTAGGATTTGCTTGTCAAGAGAATGACAAATTGTAGGCCTTGTCGGTAAACCGAGGAAAACTTAGGAAGATGCCAAGAATGGAATTTTGCAACCAACCTGAGCCTGCGCAAAGATGGGGTTCGACTAAAGGACAGGATGAGGAAGACTATGGCCGACCACCAGAGGACCTTAGACAACCACCTGTGTCCCTGGAGGAGCATGCGTCACGAGCATTTACATGTATTAATGAGTTCTCCGAAACGGTATGAGTATGTTAATCGTTGCTTGGAAATGTGATGAATATGTATACTTTGATTGTATATAACTTTTGTAGCAGAGAAACTAAGCACGCACACGAGGTGGAGCGATCCCCTGTGCGTCCAGCGCTGCAATAAAGAAGTGTCTGCTCACCTACGTACAGTGTGTAGGTGAGTTTTTATATTACAGATTTGTAACATGTTTAACAGTGACGTAACCCAAATGCATGTTAAATAGACAAGTTTTGCCCTTGTTGCTGATCTGTCTGGGAGATAATTCTCAGGAGGTCATAAATGGTATGTTCTGCTGTGCTTTAAAATAACCTGTCGCCAGAAATGTCTTCCTTAGTGCCTGTGCAGAGCAAGAACCTCCAGTAGCGAGGGCATGCTGACCCTCGGGCAGCTTCAAAGCAACGAATACTTGTAAATAGGTTAAAAATCCAGTCCCGTGGTAGCAGCGTGTCTAAGTCCACCTCACTCTCCACATTACTCAGCACTCAGTCAAAAGTTTTTGTGGGTAGGGGTGGATGAAGTCGGTATACTCTAGAGGCAGGTGCTAAAACTGGCCAGGCAGTTCATCTAAATAAATCAAAATTTACCTTTGAATGGAGTGGCATGCCTTTAGATGTGGGGGTGGGGTGTGTATTGCTTTTTCCTTCCTTGGTCTGAGCACAGCTCAGAGAGAGGTGTTTCCACCTGGGGGAGGGAAACTCATCCAACAGCCATCATCAGCCTCAGGGCTTGTGGTCCTTGATGGAGGCCTAAGTGCTTGGGATAGCTTTAGTTGTGTGGTGCTTCTCATTCTGCTCCCAGCTTTTCCCATTAACGTTTGCTCTTTGGTTAATTTGTCTGTACAGTGTTTAGTAAACATTCTCCATTCAGAGCTCTGAGTCCCTTTTTTTTTTTTTTTTTTTTTAAAGGCAGGTAAACTACATGTGCCTTTCTTTGAAACCCCATGAATAGCTCTGGAGTTTACCTTGGGGGCAGGGAAAATAGGGACCCTTTAGAGTAGAGAAGAGAATTTAATAGGGGAAGCACTTCAGTGATATGCTGCTTGTGAGGAGGAAAGTACCTGCTTCAACTTCTTTTGGTAGCTTCTGCACTGTTTAGCAATAACTACTTAAAAGACTGACTACTTCAGCAAAAGAAGAAGAAATCACTTCTGATTTCTGTGTCTGACTGAAAGAACTAACCTGAACATACAGAAAACTGATGTGAAGAGCCATTTTTGGTCATTACTGGGTCATCAGTGGTGGCCTTTGTATAAATCGGATGATGAGGAGAAATGGTCCTTCAATGGAACCTTGAATTAGAATACCTTGGTGCAATTGATGTTGGTTTTGAGGGGGAGGCGGTACTGCATTTCCCGGATGGGGGGGAAGCAGGGAAACATCCCCACGGCCTTTCGCTGAGGGGCGAGTACGCCCTTGTGTCTTTTGCCCTGGATAGGGTAGTATTGTTGTCAGTTCAATCAGGTGGTGTTCTTAGGCTGAGGAATAAGCCCCTGCGGGCAGGGTGTTCATTATGGGAGGTAAACAAAGGGGCGGAATATTGAGAAGGAGCCCTCTAGGCTGTATTTTAGCTCACTGGGAGGAGATAGGAGAGCTGCCAGGAGGAAGCGTGAGCAGAAAGACTTTAATAAAATATTGTCATCAGTGGTGGTCTTTGTATAAATTGGATGATGAGGAGAAATGGCCCTTTAATGGAACCTTGAATTATACCTTGTTGCAATTGATGTTGGTTTTGAGGGGGAGCCGGTACCGCGTTTCCCGGATGGGGGGGAAGCAGGGAAACGTCCCCGTGGCCTCCCCCGGCTGGGGAGGGAGCTGGAGCCCAAAAAAACCGCTGTGACGAGGCCCGAGCGCGGTGCTGCGTGGTGTGTGCCCCAACCAGCGCCCAAGGGGGCCCCTCCCGCCTCAGCGGTGCTTCTCGGAGGCAGCAGCCCCGCTGCTCAGAATGAGAGAGAAAGGGCAGACCCCGTCCTTGATTTTATTTTCTCAGGATGAAACCTATCAACCAAGCTTTAACACCTACGGAAGGTGATTTTGTAACGGTAAAAGGAGCTACTGGCCAAAGTGAAAAGGGGTATTTTTTAAAAACCTCTTTAATTTAGATTGGGAAAAGAATTGGGAATACACAAATTCTTATCTGTGCCTAAGTCACCAAAACCTCTGTTGGGGTGAGACTTATTGGAACAACTAAAAGTGGAGACAAAATTTGACAAAGGAAAAGTAGAACCTCGAGTGGGGATGACCAGCTAATTGAACTTCTGAGTCTGGCCCTCAGAGATACTCCTGTTAGCTCAGAAGTACCTGAGGAAATCCAGAACCAAGTATATCCAGGGGTATGGGCCTCAGAAATACCAGGAAAAGCGAAAAATGCCTCCCCAGTAATGGTCAGGCTCAAATCAGGGGCGCGGCCTGTAAGAATTAAGCAATATCCCCTCAGAACTGAAGGTAGGGAAGGAATCCGACCAGTAATCAACCGATTATCAAATAGAGTAAGAACAGAGGAGGGGATAGAGGGTCTTCAGTGGCTGCAGTTTTGATCAGTTTTCTTCCCAGGGGCGCTGGTGCTTTGTGGGCAGAAAACTCTCCCTGGAAGTCCTCCTCCTGAAAGGTCTGTTATGCACTGTACCTCCCACCTAATTTTTGATCTTTCTTTAATAAACCTTTTTTGTTGTTGTTGTTTGGGGTGTTTCCCCCCTCTCCAGGATGTGATATGCCTCTGTTTTGGAGAAAAGCAAGTAAAAGAGCAGAAGCTGGGACAGGACTAGGTAAGTCGGAGGAGTGGTAGAATATCATGGGCAAAAGCGCATTTGGATTTTGGTCTGCTCCGAAATTTTCGTACTGGCCTTCCAACTCGCTTGTTACTAATGTGGAGGTGATTGTGAATGAAGAGAGGAGGGGAGAGACAAAGGAGTGGAGGGAGCGAGGAAGGGCTCAGGGGATTTGCAACACCTCGTGCTGCATTAATCCATTCAGCAGGAGATCCTCCCCACTGCTCCCGGAGCTGTAATGTGCCGCTCCTCTAGTGTCAGAAGGGGTGACTTGCCAGTGACACTGGAGCTGTCACTCCTCGCCCCTGACTTCATAATTCCCTTGGAAGCCAGGGCTACAGCCTCTCTCTTAAGAACGTGTGTTAGAGGTGCGAGTGCACAGGGGCAGCAACGTGAACGGCGGGCAGTGCGAACAGGCAACGTCTCAGTCCATGGACAGGGAACTTGTTATTCCTGTCTTCTGGTGACGGGATGTCGTGGGCTTTAGCATCTTGCAGAAGGTTGTTCTTGAGAGGATGAGAAACAGGGAAGTGCTCGTCCGTCTTCCTAAGGTGCGGCATTGGGGAGGCACAGTTGGGCTCCCAGCGTGTGGGAGAATCTGCTTTCATACTAATTAGTTAGTATGTATTAAAATGAATTTGTCCTATCCTGCCCATGTAAAACCAATGTGGGGCTGGTCCCCGTGTGGAGCTGCTCCAGGCAATGCTGAGGCAGCCTAGTGACTTCATCCCCAAGGCTTTTCCTTATTTACCTTTTTGGTTCAGACTTCCCACCTTGTTTCCTGAAGTTTAAGACCCATCCCGAAGACCGTGTTGCCGTAACTGTGGTTTGAAGAATACCCAGTGTTCTTGCAAGTGGTTGCAGAAATTGCTGAAGTGATGTCCAGCTTCCTCATTCAGGGCTGTTCTGGATGGAGTAGAAGGGGTGGAAAATTATGATTCCTGTCCTGGAGTTTTCCTGGGGAAGGTTTCCCAAACCCCACATGTTAAGGTTGAAAATTTTCACGGTGGAAATTAATTTACAAATAATCTGGTTCTCCTGAAATCAGAGCGCTCTGTGTTATGCCTCAGTTTTGATGTTTTTCAACGTTGGTGAGTCACTACAACGTTAAAGACATATTTTGGTTTGTGGCACACTTGCTTCCCTCTCAGGCTTTCCCCTCCTGACCCCAGGCTGTACTTTCCTCCCTGTTACCACCTGCGTGAGGGTCCCTGCGGCAGTGTCCGAGGGAAAGGCTGTGCAGGTTTGTGTGTTGCAAGTCCTGCGGCTGGCCTGGCCCACAGCGGTGGGTCTGAGCCAAAAGTCTATTTTTCATAAGGCGATGGAGGTGATTTGGGAAAAAAACTCCACTTTTTCATGAGACTTGATATGAAATTTTTCAAGGTGTTTCAGGAAAGGAAGTAATTTGAGTTGGAGCTACTGTGTCAAGTATTTCTGATTGGTGAAAGTCTAATGATTTTCTCGCAAATACAAAACTTTCCCACAAAAAGCTTAAGCTTTGCAGAATATAAAATCTCTGTCAGGAAGATCTTACCAGTTGGTAATCTGCTCCTGCGCTGTGCGTATACACCCTCGTAGCACAGATCAGTTTATTCTATCATTCTGCATCTGCTCGTTGAGCGTTACAATCTCTGCCCAAGAGTAATTGAGCGTGCATTTGCAAGATAAGCGTAAGTGACAGTATCACATTTGTGACAGCAAATAACCCTGTCTTGGCCCTATTGCTGGGAGATGGGCCTGTTTGCAGGGAGATGTAATTTGAGATGGCAGACACCGTGCTTCAGAACAGGAGTGGTGCATGGTGGAAATGGAGGCAAGCTTTGTTTACTTCTTCATTTCTAAGCCCTGCAGCTGAGTTCCTACCTTAGAGATGGCAATTCCGGTCGCAGCAACAATGCGGAACAAGGTTCTTGTTCTGGAGGTGCAGCAAGGTCAGTAAGGGACCCAGCCGAGGAGCCTGTCCGGCCGTCTGGGCCGTCTTTCCCCAGCTGACGGCAGGGTCGTGGCCTTTGACAGATGTGGAGTTGTTGTCGTTGGCAATCAATACCTCCCCTGCTCAAAGTGTGAGCAGCAGCCAGCCTGCCTCTGTTACGATCTCAGGTGGAGCGGGTCTTTGCAGCTGAGTGGCCGTGCTGTAAATGCAGCTCTACCTCCTGCCCGGTCTGTCTGGCCATGTTCTGGTCTGGGGCAGGAGCCTCAGTTCACATCTGGGGGGTTTGGGCAGCTGGGTGCAGGCTTTCTGTCCTGGCTTTGGGTGAGACGTGCTGTGCCGTCGGTTTCAGCCACTCTGTTTTAGTGTCTTGGAGGCTGCACCCCCACGAGCCAGCCCCGTTCAAGAGCAAACGTGTGCAGGTCCGTGCATCTGGACTCTGCTCTCCTCGCCTGTCCTCTTGCAGTGTGGAGGAAGGTTACTTTAATAAAGTGAGAAGCTTCTTCCATGGCTTAGTCTGCTCCTCTCTGGTTACACCCAGGGATGATCTCCAGGGACTCCACTCTGCAGGGACCTCTCTCCCCATGTCTCTGGCTTCTTGGTCCTTTGCTTTCTTTCAGGAGATGCAGCTGAACCAAGGCGTCTGGTCCGTGCGAGCGGCAAGTCAGGGGGAAATAGGAGTTACCGGCAGGGCTGAGAAGCTCTGTGGGGTTGGGAGGAGGCTCAGACCGTTTGAGGGCAGCGCAAAGCCCGATGTGCAGGGAGCCAGGGCTCACACGTGCCTCAGACTGACCTGCAGCAGTGGGGCAGGACATGGGTCCCTCTGAGCCCCCCTCATACAAATGCCTGCTGCTGGAGAAGGTCCAGCTCAGTCGCTTGCCCCGTGCCTGGCACACTCACCTCCCAGGACTACCAGAGCCCTCAGCACTGCTGGTGCCCAGGGAAACCCCCAGCACCTCGGCCCTTGCTGGTGCCCCCTCCACAGCAGGACCCTCCCCAGGCCTGGTGTTCCACCCAGTCAGGGGCTTGACTCCCTCTTCCAGCTCCAGCCCCACCTCTGTCAAGGAACGTGACTGTGCAAGGCAGGAGCACGTGTTTGAGCAATCTTTGCAGGGTCTTCAGTTAGGAACACAGGGATGGTGGGACCCCCGGGACAGGGGACCAGAGGCTTACATGGGCTCACAGCGGGGCCAGGGTGCCCAGCAGCCTGAGGGATGAAACTGCATCTCTGCTGGTGGGCTCCCTGTGTGGAGCTGCCCCTGCCCCACACAGATGTGCCCAGGCCCGCCGGGGCTGGGGACCAGCACCAGTGGGGCCTGTGTTGGTGGGCAGGGGTCCGATGGGCCAGCCAGAGCCCTCTGCTACACTCTGTCCCTCTGCTCAGCCCCTGAGCCATAGCTGACCCTTTAAGATCCCCCGACATTCCCTACTTGTCCCCCAGTGCCACCCTTCTGCCCCCTGACCACACCCCTCTAAACTGCTGTGCCTCCCTTGGTTCTCCCCACCCATCCTCCAGTGCCCCCTACTCCCCCCAGTGCCCCCCTTTTCCCCTGATACCCCCCCACTCTGTCCCTGGGCAAGTGCTGTGGGGGGGCCCAGCATGGCAGGACACCGGGGAGGGCAAAGCCTGCTGTGGTGGTATGGTCAGGGCTCTCCTGGGCTGTTCCCTGCGCCAGCCCTTGCTGGTGCCAGAGGTGGTCGTGCCGTGGTGGGAGGGGTGGCAAGGGGATCCCCATGGGCAGTGGGAGGGCACGGCAAGGCCCCAGGACCCCATGGGGAGACCCCTGCTCTGGGGTCTGTCCCGGCATGACTGCGTTGTGCCCAGCCCACGAAGATCCGGGAGGGGCCATGCAGCTGGCAGCCCCCAGCCTCGGTGTCACCCACATGTGGTCCCGCCAAGCACAAGGGTGCCATCGGGGGAAAAAAGATACACTGCCCTTTAGGCATCTTGTGCTGAGCTTTATTTAATTAACTCCTTGGTGCTGGCTGGGGACAGGTATCGTGCAGAGACTCCTCTAGTGCCTGCTTCACTCGCGGGTCCTTGTTGTGCTGCAGTCCCAAGAGAGCTGGAAGGACACAGGCAGTGCTGTGGGGACCTGGTCCTGGCCAGGCGCTCCCCTGTCTGCTCCGCTCCAGGGATCTTCCCACAAAAACAGACGTCCCAAGGAGCCGGATCTCACTAAAACCCTCTGAACCCTTCCTTCCCCACCCCCTGCCTTACCTCAGCAAAGAAGGCTGTAGCTGTCACCCGCAGCTTAACTGAGCAGGAATCCAGCCATGGGAAGAGGGTCTGCTTCAGACAGGGTGATAGAAGCCCAGCATGGACCAGGACGCTGTGCAAGGGAGCACAAGCGAGGGACACACAGTTACCCAGGAAGGCCAGGTTGCCAAAATTCATGTACACCAATGCAGATACTATTCTTCAGCTCAGGACGGCTTCCCAGGCATGCTGGAAGGGTCCTGCAGGCATTTCCCTGGGCACAGCCCCGCAGGAGGCAGCCATGTGCATCCCTGGGGCTCTTACCTGGTCAGGAGACGCACCCCATCAGAATGGGTCAGGGGGTCTTCAAGGAGAGCCCACGCTGCCCGATTCATGAGCAGCCGCATCCACTTCTCTGCCATGCATTTGCCTAGCACCAACTCTAAAGCCATAAGGAAAACCCTGGCAAAAGAAACAAAACACAAACCCAGTCAAAACACAGTCAAACAAAACAAGAAAAAAATCAAAACAGCAGCAGCACCACAAAACCAAAGAAAGATCAAATCACTGCAGTTTAGGGGAAGATTTCTCTTTAGCAGAGCTAAATACCCCGGGAATGATGCTTCGTAGACTGCAGCTAACGACACTGGCATTTTCATCATGCCCCAAACCCACTGAAGCAGAAGAAACTCCACGCCCCTGGACTGACTCCATGCTAGAGAACCAAGGCAACACCTAATACCTCTTCCCACCAGCATTTTGTGAAGAATGATGCCATTGCCCGCAAGAGTCACGCTCCCCCCCGGTGGGGGTCCGCTGAGGGAGTGCAAAGCTATCGTGCATGCAAGGGTATGCAGAAGGCAAGATGACAGCCGTCCACAGCACGAGCTGCCTCAGACCTTCCTGCCTGGGAGCTGGAGTTTCCCCATGAAGGAGCAGAAGTAAACCCAACCACGACGAGCAGTTTGCTCATCTAGGAAGCGGGGCAGGCAAAGCCCTCCCTCAACCCCACAAAGGCACGTGCCTTGGCGAGGGGAACCGAAGCCAGCCCCTCCATCTGCCCCTTCGGCTCCTTACCTGCACGGCTTCTCCTCAAGCACCTGGCCCTTGAGGAACAGTTGTCTTCCGCCTTCTCCCAGGGGGGAAAGCAGCCGCTCCTCGCCCAGGGTTTCGCTGGCCCACCTCAGGAGGCTGGGAAGGAGGTGGGGAAGCAGCTGCCTGAGCTCCTCCGTGCTCCTCAGGGCAAGCACCACTTCGGAGATGGCACGGGTGATCTGCAGAGAAACGTGACCAAGAAGCCCCTCTTCAGGCAAGGCCTTTTCCCACCAGCCTGGTTCCCCTGCCTGCCTGGGGCAGGGGGGTTACTGTCCGCAATTGTCACTTCTGCGACAGCCTTGTGGCTCAGGAGCACAACACTGTCCCAGCTCCCCACACTGCTTGAGGCCGGCCCAGCACAGCGCCCTGGGAGTCTCCAGGGGCATCTGCAAAGGGCACCTGACTCCCCCTTTTCCGAAGCAGGAGTTACAAAGCAGATGCAAAGCTACAGAAACGTGTCTGCCATTGAACGTACCATCAAAGTCTCCAGAGCAGTCTCATGGTTGTGCCACTCACAAGCGGAGGAGTTGGTCCCCAGGCAGTTGTTTCGTGCTCTGTTTAGTTTCTCCACTAAGCACCTCAGGACCTGAATCCCAATGGTGCTTCTCCCCAGGCTCCTCCACAGCTCCACCGTGTCACTGCAAGGGAACAGATGTTCACCCCTGAGCCCGTATCTTCGCAGTCCTGCAGTGCCCTCAAACCTTCTCCTCCTCTGCAATGGGGCTTACAACGCCCCAGTCACGGCAGAGACACAAGCACGCAGTCTTGCAACACTCAAGACAGCTCAGGCAGAAAAAAGACCTGCTTCTTAACTGGGCCACCCCAGTGCACGCAAGCTGTGGGGTCTCTGTTTGACTACAGTGGGGAAGTGGCTGGTGCACGTACCTGTCCATGGGCAGACCTTTCCGGAGGAGACTGCTGATGACGGGCTCCTGGTGAAAGTGGGCGAGGAGAAACACGGCCCAGAGCAGGAAGGGCCTGTGGGTGCTCTGCCGCATGTAGGTGCAAAGGGTCTTCAGGATTTTTGGCACCTGAATGGAAATGGAGGAGAAAGAAGGGCTCGGTGCATCCTTTACCCCCTCCTGCGGGGCCCAGACACAGTCATTCAGCACAGGACCAGTGCCTGCTCCCGTGACACAGGGTCCAGACCTAGCTTGAAACCTCACCCCTTCCACCCTGCCTGGCCCTGGCTCACGTCTGGAGCTGGGTGTGCTCTTGGCAACTGCGCACACGTACGCACACATGCATGCGCTCACACGCACAGACTCAGTCACTGCATGTGCCTGGGCCCAACCGTACGAGCAGCTGCGTGCCCTTGTGCACACAGAGGACACGGGCACGTTTCACACCCAACGCTTGAAGAACTCTCCCCACATGTGTGTAGCGATGCAAGAGCAAAACCAAACACGCTCTTTGAGACCCTGAAGTCGCCTTGCAGGGCCTCTGCAAGGGCACCTGACTCCTTCAGCAGCCCCTTGGCTCGACACACAGGTGGCATTTCTTGAGCCTGTGCCAACTGCACAGGGTGTCGTTAAACAGCCAACAGGAGCAAAGACAAAGTCAAATGGGAAAAAGGTCGCCTTTACCTCCTGGACTATTTCCTTCCTGCATTCCACCAGGAAGATGAACACCCACTTCCATAGTGGCTTCACACACGTGGGTGTGACGTGCAGCAAGCTGGGCAGGACCGCAGTCAGAAAGTCCGTAGCCTGCGCTGGAGGGATGCACTTGCAAACAGCCTGGAGAGAAGTCAGGAACAAGAGAGACCACGTCACAGCTCTGCTCCAGCAATTCAGAATGGAAAGGAAACTTGACAGAACTGTTAGTTCGGCAGTCGTGCAGGGGGCAATCACTTTTTCCTCCTGCTATGCATACAGTGCTGTTTACATCTGATGCAGCTACCCGATTGGGAAGTGTCGCCCCCCATGTTGTTTGCTTATTATGTACCAAATTTGTATTCTGACAAGAGCAATCACACACGCACACATATACGGTATCTGCTCCAGCATGCCTGAAGGACAGTCTTGTCTCAAAGCCTCCTGCTACTTGCTAACAACAGCCATCCTGGACAGCTTGCTCTGGAGACAGCGAGGGACGCTGGAGGGGAGCAGGGAGATGTGCAGGAGCCCAGGAGCTGGGCCCCCACCCCGCTCTTTTGGGGCCAGTTACCTTTGCTATTTTGGCGCAGGTCTGCACGGTGTCTGGGCTGTTCAGCTCCTCACCAAGGCACCTGATCTCATCTGCCTGAGGCACCACCTCCATGGTCCTGGCTGGAACAAACACCAGAAGAAAAGGGGAGTCACGCCCACAGAAAGGCAACCTCTGGCCCTAGATACTGCTCAAGGAGAACCCAGGGGGTGGCAGTGAAAGCCACAGGGAAACCCAGGGCCCTCCTGAACTCGGTGCAGCAGGATTTCCTGAGCCCGATAAATGGCTGACAAATCCCGGGCTGGAAAGAGCCCTCTTCCTCCTCGAACCATTTGTTGGGGCTTCAGGGTTTCAGCAGCTACTGGCCTCTGATCCCAGCAGCTGTGTCCCCTATTCCCACACAGGCCACCATCGTCTCTGGGAGGCAGGAAACCTCCCCGTGACTGCCTCAGCACAGGCAGACCCTGCTGCCTGAAGAGGAAACGGTTCAAACACAACCCTTTGCGGCACGCCCCGGGCCTGCAGTTCAGATCCCTCTTCCCTGCCCAGTTTGCTCTGGGCAGCAAATTGGTTTCCTCTCTTGTGCTCGGCAGGAGAGTTCTTCCCTGGCGGCGATGAGTTTGGATAGTTTGCCTGGGGAGCTGCCTGTCTCTCCAGGCTCAAGGCAGGGAGCAAGGGGGAAGGCACCCTCTGGAATGTCAGGGGCCTCATCCGAGCGAGTTGTCTGACCACCCTCTGTCTCTCCTGGAACATGGAGGGGGGCAGACATGGAGGGGGACAGTCCCCAGCATTGGTGGCAATGTCCTGCTCTCAGACAGCAGTGAGGGATGGCCCTGACCAACCGCACACATGCGCTGCGGAGGTGGGACTCAGCGACCCTCTCCCAGGGATCCTTCCTGACATGTCCAGGGAGGCAGAGGGCTAACAGGGTGGGGGCACAAAACCAGCCAAGCACGTTGCCTCCCGCTTCCCTCCTGGGGACAGGGCCTGGCCCTGCAGGATCCCAGTGGTGCCAGGCCGGGAAGGGAGGGAGGATCAGGCTGAGCAAGGCTGGGAAGCGCCCACTCTCCTTACCTTGCATTTGGAGAAGGTAGCCAAGGCAGACCCATGCCCTCTGGCGGGACGTGGCCAGGCAGTCGCTGGTCAGAGTTGCCAGCAATCCCACCAGGGAGCCGAACCGCTTGCAAGGACGTCCTCTCTGCAGGGGAGAGCAGCAGGAAAAGGGTCGCAGGCAGCCCCAGCACCCGCTCGCTTCTATCGCCCATCCTGCTCCCTGAGCAGCGACCGGGCAGAGGGGCAGGCAGAAGGGCTGCCCCGTAATCCCTGGAGCCCCAAAACCCAGCACCCAGTTGGGCAGGGTTCCCTTCTGGGGCCATGAATGGTGGGAAAAGGGCGCCAGGGCACGCGAGGGGGCTCTACTCACCATGAGCTCGAATCGCTCCTTGCAAGCTCCCAGCACATGGGCACAAACCTGCAGGGCTCTCTCCCGCTCCCATTCGTTGGCTGAGGTGAGCCAGCCCTTCAGGACCTGAGGCAGGGTGCATCTCTCTCACAACAGGCATCTTTCTCTCCCGGAGATCCCTCTCCAACTCCCTCCTTCTCTGGCCCCTTCCCAGTGCCAACCCCAGCCCCACCGAGCACTGGCACTGCTGCCTCCACTGCCTCGCTCCCTCCAGCTGCCTCTGCCCTGAGGCTGCTGTTGCTACACTGCCAGCGTCTCCCGACTCCAGCCTTCCTCCAGGCTGCTCTCAGCCAGCTCAGGGCTGGCTCTGGGCTTTCCCTCCATCAGGGCCCACTGCTCTGCCTGGCCAGAGGCTGCAGTGGCCGGGCGCTCCCGTCCCCCAGCTCAGCCCCTGGCCCCGGCCAGACGCACAGCCTCAGAGCAAGGAGCCAAAGCCCCACATTCCCGCAGGAAAGGTATCCACCTCCTAACACCCTCTAAGGCCTCCACTCTCTGCCCCTGAAACACTTTCCCTCTTGCCCCACGGCTACTCACATGGACCATGTCATCAAAGCAGGCAGAGGTCACCTCTGCCTCCAGAAAGGTTTCTAGGAGATGGCCCAGATCTTCCACGCATCTCCTGTGCAGAAGCTGAAAGCAGGAAAGCAGAGCTGAGGTTCTGCATCATGGGGGCTGCCGGGGCGCACTGAGGTGGGATCCTGACCCAGGGGTGGGCAGGCACTGGCCAGCGGGTACCTGCATGTTCACAGCTGCCCTCACTGTCTTCCTGCCCTTTTTCATCTGCTCCTTGGAAGGACAGGACAAGACAGTCTGGCAGCACACTGCCAGCAGCTTGTGATTTTCCTCCCGCCTCAGAGGTGGCCTCAGCTTGCTGGCCAGAGGAAAAAGGAAGAGAAAACACAAAGGAGATTTACTGTCTCCAGAGTGGCTCAAACCACACCTGGGTTCCTCCTAATCGAGGGCCCCAAATCCAACACACCCCCGCCCACGCCAGCGAGCACTGCCTTCAGCGCCAGCAATTCCTGCCTCCTCCCAGGCAGCAGGCAAACCCCTGCCCCCAGGTTAAGGAACCTCGGGGGCTCCCTTCCTGTGGGAGACACCCGACATGGGGAACACCCTCCCACTCCACAGCCCCAGCAGCTCCCGGCCCCATGCTCAAGGCCACTGGGGCTGCCCCAGCCAGCTGGGATGGGGCACACTGGGAGTCCCCACAGCCTGGGGAACAGACCTCACCTCAACTCCTCCAGGGCCTGGAACACTCCATACACCAGGGAGTCCCAGGGCTCCCCCTTGATCCAGTCCTGCAAGTCCCAGAGAGAGAAGCACAGAGTTGGCAGGGGCACGAGACAGCCCTCCCGCCTCCCCTGGGGACAGGCTCTGCTGCCAGGCCTGGGCAGACACTGCCCCGTCACCCCCACGCATCCCCAAAGGCACTGCAGGAGGGACCCTGCTCCCCAACCACAGCCACCCAGCACCAGCACTCAAGAGCCCCACCAGCTCCGGACACAGCTCCAGGAGCTCACGTGAAGCCCAGAGACCATCGTGCCTCTGGGGTAACGAGTCCGATGGCACAGCCCAAAACTCCCCCGTGCGACCGCCCCGGCTACAGGCACTCACCAGCAAGGTCCACGTTGCCTCCTGCTTTAAGGACAGCTCAAAGCTGCCGCAGTCGCCCACAGCCTGGATGGCACAGCTGACCTCGGTGATGCTCTGCACCAGGGCGAGCTTGAGCTGCAAGTCCTGAGGCCAAAGAGAGCAAAGCACCCCTTCAACTCTTTGAAGGGCTGAGAGGTGGAAGAAGAGCATGGGCAGGGGAAACCCATGGGGGGCTGGATCTGGACGTTGAGGACAAACCCTTCCTTGGGAGATCTTTAGAAAGGGACCGTCCACCTCGGTGCACCCCAGCCCCAAGGGGCTGAAGCTGGGACACCCAGGCATCCCTGCCCTGTGTGCCCCATGCTCCTACCCTCTGTTTAGCTCTGGAGAGCCGCAGGATGTTGCCCACGATTTCTTTATCCACGCGGGTGAGCAGCTGCTCCTTGGGGGCACGCAGTGCAATGCCGCTGTAGGTGCACATCAGAGCAGCACGAATGGCCTGGGCGCTCTCCATCTTCTGCTGCTGCTGGACCTGTGTCAACAGAGATGCCCTGAGAGGTCAGCCCCAGGACTTTGGCAGGCTCCTGCGGCAGGCCCTGCCCTGCATCCTCACCAGCTCCTTGTTTCCCTGGGCACCTCCCAGCAGCTCCCCAGGCCACTCCTCGAGCTGCGAGTTCCAAGGCCAGAAGTTGTTCCCATCCCACAGCTTGGGATCTCGCATGGGGATGGGGATGAGGTGCAGCCAGCATCGCACACACTGCTGGCTCTTTTACCACTGATTTGAGAGGTCGGGGAGGTGCCTGGAACCTTTCTGTGGAAAGGTATCTGACATAGCCTGTCACAGTCCTGCTCAGACACGCAGCCCGTGCTCGTCAGGGGTGCAGATGAGCCCACTCTGCTCACCTCCCCAGGCCAGGCTGCACCGCTCTCTCTGTAGGGCCCTGCCCTGCCCTGAAAGGCTTCCCCACAGCCCCCAGGTGGGGAGCAGAGCCAGCGAGACTTCACCAGGCTCCTGCTCTTGGCCCTCAGCTTTGGGGAAGGGTCAGAGTGTCACACCGTGCCCACCCCCTTGTCGCTAGCTCCTGCTGAAGTTAAGTCAGGGGCAAGGTGGCTGCAAGCAAGCAACCGCTGCAGCTGCCCCAGCTGGGTGGCTCTGATCCACCCGGTGTCAAACCCCCTCCTCTCCAAAGACACCTCAGGGGCCCCAATGCCAGGACGTTCCCTCTGAAACACAGGTCTCGGGTAGCTCTTACACGAATGCTTATCTAAAGGCAGCTGCCACAACTTGGCTGCTGCAGGTGTAGAAGTGAAAGAAGGCCAAAAAAGGAAAGCCAAACAGGGAAACCCTGGATCCTTTACCTTCCAGCCCATGGAAGTCTGATAAAACCAGCCTCTGGTGAAAGCAGTGGAGAACATGTTCACTGTGTCCAAGACCAGATGGAAGTGGCTCTCAGCCGTGTGGGACACAACAGAAATCATTCCCTGCAACCACAGAGAAACAGGGAGTTGGCTCCAGCCCAGGCACTCGGCCATGGCCAGCAACAACGGCCAGGCAGGACATTGCGGCAAGGGGGAAATGGCAGCAAGGGGGAAATCGAGGTCTGGAGCAGCCCTGCCTCTCCCCCAGGAACAGGCAGGGGATGCGCAGGACATGAACATCACCTCACCTGGGCTTCAGACAGCTGCACAGGGTTTGTCTCCTGCAGGAACCTCAGCACCTGCCCTTGGACGTGTCTGAGATCCTGACAAGCTGCCAGCACTGTCCCAAGGGCCTTGTACAGGAAAAGCTGCAAGAGAGGAGGCCACGTCCGAGATGTGGTCATGGACCGACCTGTCAGGAAAGGTCTGGCCCCAGACAGACCCGACCACCCCTGGTGGTAGCCAGCCACTGGAGTAGCCCAGGGAGGTGCATTTTGGGGGCAAGAGAAGGGGAAGCAATGAAAACCGCCTGCGTGGGCAGAGCCCCAGCCCTGGCGCGGGGCAGGAGACACACCTTCTCCCAGGAGCCGGGGGCAGAGCTGCCCAGCTGCTGGCTCAGCTCCTGGCTCAGGCCCATGGTCCAGGCCCTGTCCTCGATGGGCTCCAGTGACGCTCGCAGGAACTGTGGGGAACAGAGAGGAAGCGAGTGTTCCCCTGCCCTTGGCCAGGATGCTTTCTACGCTCGCATGTCCCGGGACACTGCTGAGGGGAGCTACTGGGAACGGCAGACTCTTCCCCTGCCCCACCCAGCCCTCTTTTCACCAGCCTCCCTCTTCTCCTAACACCTCAGGCGAGACCTCCCCGGCATGCCAGACATAGAGGAGGAGGCAGTGCTAAGGCGTGTGCCACAGCGATAGAGGGCATTAGCCATCAGCCGTGGCACGTGCGCAGACAGCAGCTCCTCTGAGCGGGCAGGCACCTACTGCGGGGGGAGGCACAGGGCACTCAGGAGGTGCCCCCAACTCCTGCTGCCTACACAGGCAGCCCCGAGCTTCCTCCCACAACTTTGTCTGTTCCCTCTTCTCCCCCTCTATTTGTGACACCCCCCAAGGATGCTGTACCTTGAGCACACGATGCTCCCACTCTGCAGAGTCCAGGGACCTCTTGGTTTTCCCTAGAAAGCAAGAGGAAGCAAAAGCCCTCGCTGCTATTTAAGCTCACACCAAAGACGAGCCCTGTGGTCTCCTCTGCGGTCAGACCTCCCAACATTCCCAGGCCATCAGGCTAGAAAGGGCCTACAAGCACCTACACCAAAGCCCTTGTGAGGCCAAAGACACAGGAGGGATCCCAGGAACATTTGTCAGGGCCACTGATTCAAGCTGGGCAAGGACGTGCTGTCCACAACAGATCCCCACTGCTTGACTGCAGCTCCCAGAACAACTCCGACCACTGCGTGCCAGCGTGCATTGGCAACACACATTTTCTCCTTAATGACCCACCACTTTCTGCCCATTTGCAGCTCTTCTCCCAGGCTATTGCCAAGGACAGCTGCTGCAAACCTGGCCTGGCCTGGCAACTTGGTTCTCCAAAGCCAGGGGCTGCACCCCCTCCAGGAGCACCAGTCCTGTCCCTCCCCCAAACACCATCCCGGCCAGGACATGGGGGTGCCGCCAAGACCTGCCCTCCAAAAGGACATCAACAGCCCCATCCATCCCCTGGGCCAAATCGACACTGGGGGACGGCTGCCCCCAGCCTCAGCTTTGGCTCCCTGGAAGGGGAAAGGCTGCAGAGCAAGTGCTGGGGAACTGGGGACAATTCTCCTCCGTCACGCTGGGAAGCTGCATTTTCCTGACCCCCTTCCCTCCCCCCAGCCTCTCCCTCCCCACCCGCACTTTACCTTCCAAGTACTGCAGCAGGAGGGGGATCTCGGTAGTCCACACCACCCCCAAGGCTCGGTGTATCCTGCCATGCAGGGCCTGCAGCAGCTGCAAGGCAGCGACTGCACGTTCGCCGCTCTTGTGAGGAGCTGCTGCCACCACCTAGGCGAGGGCAGGAGAGAAGGGTCACTCCTGCCACCAGAGCTGCAGTTTTTCCCGGGAGGGAGGGAGGGAGCTTGATGACGCTCCTGCACCCAGGGTGCTGCTAGCCCCAAGAAAGGAGTGGGATACCGGACAGGCCCAGGCAGTCTCAGGCACACTACCTCCTCCTTGGGGGATCCCGGCACGGGCCTCAACAGCATCTCTGCCCTGGGCTCCCCCACCACCCCTGGCCAGAAAAGCTCTTTCCCCCAGGCCCCACTACTCACCAGCAGTCGAGCCAGCAGGGCCTGGGGAGCCGGCAGCCGGGCTGTGGGGAGGAAGAAAGGCTAGGTGAGCCAACGAGCCCCTGCCATGCCGTGCCCATCGCGCCTCCGATGCCCCACACAGGGCTGAGGGCTGAGAGCAGCTGTGCTGCCACGGTGCTGACCCGGGAGAAATCCCCAGGGCTGCCCAGCACGGGACGAAGGCAGCTCCAGCATGGCCAGGAACAAGCCCCGGCTCGCCAGGGGAGTGCTGCGAGCAGGAGAGACGGGCCTCTGCACTGGGCAAGGGGCAATGCAGGGCAGAGCCCCTCGTGCCCAGCAGCAGAGCCTGGCTCCGCCCTTTGGTTCTCCCAGGCTTCTGCTGAGGGCTGGCAGGGTGCATGTAGACACAGACTGGCCAAGCCCCTGGCTGAACCCATTAGCTTCTACCTCGCTCCTGGGAGTCCACGGCGTCAGGCTCCTCCTCGTCTTCTTCACACCCTGCGCTCTCCCGTCTCTCAACTAGGGCTCGGAGACAGCGGGAGAGCGGGATCAGCATGCCGCTGTACTGGGCTGGCACTACGTACTGCAGCAGCCTCGGCCACAGGAGCTGCAGAGAAGAACCAGGCAATTCACCACATCAGCATTTCTATTCAGCTCGAAGACAAAAGTGACAGTCTGCTTTTCCCTGAGCCTTGTGTGCTTCAGCACATGTGAGGGGAGAGGTTCACAGCATGGGGAAGCACGAAGAAAAATGTCCTGAAGGCAAGAAGTGGCCACAGCAGCAGGGCACAGGGTGACTTACTTTGGTCATCCCTCTCAGAGAGACGTCCAGCGAGCCCAGGATGTCCACACACAGGGCTCGAAGAGCTCCTTCCTCCGGTGTTACCCAGGCAAAAAGGCCTCCTGCCACCTGTAAGACAGAGTTGGCAAAACCCCTGTTACTCTCAGCTCCCGACCGACAAGGCTCAGGCATGGCCTCACCAGTGCTCCTGCGCCAACCTCCCAGGAGCACTGACCTCCAGAAGGAGGACAAAAACGGCCAGACCCAGCTCGGGAACCACTTCCCAGACCCTGGGAAGGACTAGAAAGCCCTGGAGCAAAGCAACACGCACAGATCCCCCGGTTGGAGGGAGGCTCTAGCCAGAGGGAAGGTCCTCAGCAAGTCAGCAAAAGGCTCAGCCATGCCCATCCTTCATCTCCTGGGCACCCAGATGGAAACACTCACCAAAGGGACTGCCAGACGGCCTGTCCCCTTGCCAGAAGGGATGCGGGTCCCCAGACTGCTATTGGATGGGCAGGGCATGCTTTGGAGGGCCAGAGTATGAGAACACCACAGAAAGATCCTCTAGCCAGGCCCATCTGGCTGCAGTGGCTGTGTTTTGCTGATTGTCTGTGAGCACTTAAGGATGGAGGATGTCCTGTCCCTAGAAGACCCCTCCCTTTGCAAGGCAGCTTTGCTGAAGGTGTCTGTGGGCACAGCTCAGCCTGTGGGGTGCGCAGGCAGCCCCACAGTCCCAGGTGGCACGCCCGGGTGCAAACCCTCATCATTCACTGACGTCTCCACCAACATCAGCACACACACACACGAGGAACAGCCATTTGCAGGTCATTCCAATGGCAGCGCCGGCGCTGATGGCCCTGCAGCGTGGAGCTCTCCATGCTCAAGGATGCCTGCAGAAGCTCTCAGCACAGGCCAGGCACTGCTGGAAGCCCCAGGTGTCTCGCTCTGCCCTTACCAGTCTGCCTGAGGTCCGGCTGAACTCGCTGAAGATGTGCCCCACCACATCCCATGCCCAGCAGCTCTGGGAGCCAGAGCTGAGCAGCTCCCGGATGAACTCCAGAACTGCCCTCCGCACCTGCCAGGGGAGAGCGTGGTTACGGTCCTCCTGTTCAAAATCCAAAGGGAAGCCGCCTTTGCTTGGGGGCAGCCTTTGTGGCTCGCGGAGAGATGACAAGCGCACGGCAGAAGCTTTCGCTCCGGCCATCAGGGCTGGGCTTTAGCACCAGGCTGGACGGGCATTTGCTCCACAGAGCACAGCGACCTCCCTGCTCCACTCTGCCAGCTCTCCCCAGGGAGAAGCCATCACCCACTGCCTGGGCAATGCGCCGGCACTTCCCCAGGCACCCCAGCTCTGCCCTGAGGGAAAGGCTTCCTCTGCCTCCCCTGGTGGCACTGTCCCTTCCCAAACCAGCTCACCTGGGCACTGGGGTGGTTGCACACTGACTCCACGGCCTCCATCACCTGGGGCAGCTTCTCTCTCACTGCAGGTGCTGGAAGAGATATGGAGAGGTGTGCATTGAGGCAGAGCCCCAATGGCAGAAGCTTCCAAGTTTTTCGCACACCAACGGGACAGAAAAGCGGGGCCTGACTCTGACTTCACAGGAGGCAGCGGCATAGCCAGAGCGACTCCATTTCTAGAGGCACAGCTGTTTTATAGGGACTGAAAGCTATGGTAATATGGTAACACAGAGCACGTGAGAAATGACTTGGGTACAAGCAGCTCCTGTGCACCAGCCCACCCGCCCACCCACCAGCCTGCCCGTGTTACTGAGCTTGGAGCATCATCCCTGGTGTGCACCATTTCTAACTGCTGGAGGAGAGCTCGAGCCCTGTCGCAGGGCGTCAGCTCGGCTGGGGGACCCGCTCTTTGCAGCTCCTTTTGGGTGCAGGTGCACTGCTTTCAGCCCGTTCCTGCTCTCAGCCCAGCAGCCCCAACCCCTGCCTTCTGTCCCTGGCCCATGGCACTGACCGTCAGAGTGGGCCAGCGCTCCCAGCAGGCCCAGGGCTGCCACGCGACCGGCCTTGCTCCCACCGCTCTCCGGGGAGTGCAGAAACATGCCCGTCTCCTCAGGGCATATTCGTGCTGCAGGGAAGAAATCGCATTCTGCACTAGCAGGCAGCTGCCTCTGACTGCCGAGGACAGGGAGAGAGCCGCCACAGCACGACGGGGGATCGCCCAGTCTCCTCTCCTTACCCTGCAGCGCGATGCAGCGGGGAAGTTCTGCCTTAGGGGCCAGGCCAGGCTCTTTGGTCACGTCAGGGAGCTGTGGGAACAAGGTCTGTTTTAAAGAAATCTGCATCAGCATTGAGGGGGACTGAAAAGAAAGGGTGCTCTCTGCCCTCCTCTCCCAGAGTCCTGCTGTGACTTGGCTGAGAGGGAAATCACTGTGGGAACAGGGCTGCCCCTCAGGCCCATTCCGAACAGCCAGGATCAGGCCTCCTGCAGCCTTAAGGAACCTACGTGGCACCTGTCTCACAAATCCTGGCGTGTTCCTGGCCTGCAGGAAGGTCTGTGAGACAACGGGGGAGGAAGAGGAGGCTAAAGCTACTTAAAGGCACTTGGGAAGGGAGAAATCCAGCACATCTGGGAGAAGGGGAGTCCCTAACAGCAGCTCCCAGGGAAAACCACAAACCCTCCTGGATGGGGCTTCTTGTTTGCCCTCCCCTCAGAGCAGCATCGGCAGGGTCTCTTTCCTCTGAACAGAGCCCGCTGTTGACAACTCCGTTTCCCGGCACTTCCCACTCATCAGACCTCAGCCCTCACTGGACAGGACTGGACATAGCGCTGGGCATTAGGGCAAAGCTCTTCCCACACACAGAGCGCTACAGAGATGGCAATGCCTCCCTTCCTGAGAAGACAAGCCCCGGGGACTCTTGCCTCCCTTCTGGCCCCTCCCCGCATTTCTCTTTTCTTGCCCAAAGAGTGCGGGGAAGTCTCAGGCCTCCTCTGCTCTCCCCCTCCCTGTTCCTTCTCTAAGGCCTTCCCAGCTCCTCCTGGCACCCCACAGCTCCCCAGTGCCTCGTGGCACTCGCGCAGACCCACCCCAGCAGCCACGCCGGGCCCTGCGCAACACCTCACCTTGTTGACCCGGGAGGTGTCTCGGACCTCCTGAGATTGGTGCAGCAGCCAGAGGAGCTGCTCCCAGGCATGCTCGCGGTGCTGCTCCTCACGCAGCAGGACCTCCATCATGGCAGCCACCGCCCTGAGCACAGCCTGCTTGTCCTGAAGAGGGAAGGGAGAGGCTCTGCTTGGAGGGCTGAAGGTCTGCCTAGCACTCAGCATCGCCTGCACACCAGTCTGCCCTTCCCACTGGGAGGGGTTTCCCTTTCCCTTCTGCCCTGCAGCAGAAGGGCTCACTCCAGAGGAGAGAGAGCAGTTCCCCACGCTCGCACCCCAGCCCTCCCTGCAGAAAGGCCCCAGGACTCAGCTGCTTCCTGCCAGAGAGCCTCCAGCCCCAGGCACAGTGACAGCAGGCTCCCGGCCTGGGATGCTTTCTCATTCAGACCGCTCCCTCCCCTCACCCCTCTGCTCACACCCCACCAGCCACAGACAGACCCACCAACGTGGACATCCCTGCTGTGGCCCCAGGCGTGGAAAGCAGCACTTCTTACCTCTTCTTCCTCGCAGCCCAGCCAATTTACCAGCGCGTAACGGAAGACTGGGTAAATGTCTTCACAGAGCTGCGCTTCCCCGTTGCGAGGGAAGGGGCATTGCTCCCGGCTGCCGAAGTATGTATTGACCCCTTTTGACCATTGCTCCAGAACTGCACCAGGAGAAAGGGAAGGGCAGCACGTGAGAGTCTGCAGCAGGGACGGTACCTTGCACCCTCACCCAAGCCTGCTCTAAGGACGGTCCCAGGCTCGGCAGGGCTCAGCCCAGGACCAGATCTGCATCTGAGGCCAAGCTGTGCCCTTGAGGTGTCTGGTTTCAAACAGCCCACTGTTTCTCTCCTCCTCCCCATCCTTTTCCTCCTCAATGGCCTGTTCCCCTCCAGTATTTCCCAGGGGAAACAGGGGAACAGAAGCCATGGGAAGGGACCCAGGAGTTCCCCTGTGCAGCACCGTCGCGTCCTACCCACAGAAACCTCCGGGGCTTCTCCCGCTCCTTCTGCACACTCACAGAGGTTTGGGATCGCCAAGGCCTGACCTCGCTGTGGGCTGACACCTGCCATGTTCCCTCTGAGATCACATGGAGGCATCAACGGCCACCCCAGCCCCTGACCCTGGGACCCCAGCTAAGGAGCCGACACTCACCACTGCAGACGGCGCGCAGGATCCGGCCACTCCCCACCCGGCTCAGCATGGCACGCACGGCAAGCAGCGTCATTCCCACGAAGGGGATGCACCGCAGGGCTGCAGAGAAGGCAGGGACAAAGGGACCGAGAGGGTCAGTGAGAGACACGGGAGACTGGGGTCGATCCCTGGCAAGGCTGGGGCTGCTGGGCCATGTGGGACATGCCAGAGGGTGTGGGGAGGGCTGCCTTCCCCAAGGGGGACACAGGAAAGCCCTTTAGGGAAATGGGGAGGACAGTGCGGGGCAGAGACCCTGCGGGTTTGTCTCCAGTGGGTTCCCACCCTCCAGGAACCAGGACTGGGCTAGTAAGGCAGAGCTGCCGGCCAGCCCTGGCACAGAGCAAGGAGGCATGGCGACTTCATAGCCCCCCAGTTCAACACAGAGCCTTCAGGAAGGGGGAGGGTGCTTTCTCCCCGTTATCTCAGACCCCTACCCAAACCAAGAGGCCCAGGGTGCCGTACCGTAGCTGCGGGCCATTTTGCCCAAGGTGAGGAGCACGATCTCATCAGGGACCTTCCCCATGGCCTTCAGGTGGCTCTGGAGCTCAGACATGACAAAGTGGAAGCGGGAGCGGGCCAGAGCCACCAGGACGTCGCTAGCAGCCATCTTCACATCATCTGTCACACCCTGAAAAAGTGCCACAAGTTAAACACTCCCGAGAAAAAGGCTGAGGCACTCGGACAGGCTGAACGCCCCTGTCTCCCCTGCAAGACCCCTCGGGGCAGTTTGCTCAGACCGGGCGCCTGCTGCCTCTTGTACCCTGGGGTAGGCGAGCAGCTCCCCAGTGAGACGCGGGAGGCTTTTCCCTAGCACAGCCCTGTGCTGCTGCCTTCTCTCCCTCTCTGCAGAGATGCCAGGAACAAACTGTCACAGACTCAGGGACCCCCTGGGGCCTCTCCACGGGGCTGCTGGGTTCCCAGGGCTGTTCCTCAAGTGAGCTTGAACCCAGCTCTCGCTCAGTTAGAAACAGCCCCGCGTCCACCTCTCTGCACTACTCTCTGCATCTCCTCTTCAAATTCCCTATAAGGAGGAGTCCCCTTCGGACCTCCACTGGGTCTGAATAGTTGAGGAACATCTCTGTGCTGCTCTGGATTTCCCCAAAAACCAGGGCCAGAGGCAGGCTGCTTTGGCGGCCTTGAAAGAGAACAAGCTCACCTGGGCTGCTCGCATGTCACTGGACACCTCTGCTATCAGGCGGTTCACGACACCGCTCTGCAAACTGCCATCGTCTCCTTGCAAGAAGCTCTCCAGCTCCCGGTATGTCTCCACTCGGTCACCCTGGGGACAGACCACACATAGGAGTGATGGGACTTGCTTTGCCCTCGTTGCCAGGGACCCACGAGAGAGACCTACTGCCCCCCAAATCATCTCTCTGCCATGGGCACAAGGTACGAGCTGCAGGCATCGGTCAGGACAGCCATGGGGAACGGCAAGATCTTCCACGGCACCTCTGACACTACCAGAGAGCCAGACAGGGAGGTTGATTCCACCAGGGTAAAAGGCCATGCGGGAGCCTAGGAAGTCGGTCCTGAGGATGGGGGATGGTGGAGGTCAGACGGACAGTGCCAGGCGAGGAAGAGGAAGATGTGGGAATGAGACCAGTCCCTGAGGAGGGGGAGCCATGAACTCCCTGCACCTTGGGGCACAGTGTCGCTCCCCTCGCACAGGCAGGAGCCCAGGCGCTGGGACAGTTCTGGAACCAAAGCTAAGGTGGGGCCTTGAGCGCTTGGGCAAAGGTGCTGGAGAGATGCTGGGATTTATGCCAGAGGCTTTGCCTTGTCCAGGAGAGCACTGCAAGCTCCCAGGGAAAGGAGGGAGGGAGCAGTGGCATTAGTCCAGCTGGAGCGGCAGGATCGGCGCTTGGGGACGAAGCGCCTGCAGGAGGGCAGAGGTGCCATCAGGCGAGATCCCCCTCTGCCACGGCACCTGGGGAAGTCAAGGGCTTGGAGGGGAGCCCTCGAGCCCCCTTGTCTCACCTCATGGTCTTGCAGCCGCTTTAGCAGAGAAGCCCCACTAGCCACAAAGGTAGTGACGGCTTTAGGGACAGCCTTCTTTGCCCTGCCTCCATCCTCAGGATGTGCAGGTCTGGACTGAGAACCAAAGCACGGGCAGAGAGCTGGAAGAAAAGAAAGAAATGGTTTTGCTGGCTGCAGGGCTTTGCACCAGGGAGGGGAGAGGATCTTCCCAGCCTCTCCCAGCACTAACAGCCCGTGCTGGGCTGTACTGGCAAGAGGGCAGTCAGTGGGACGAGGGAAGGGAGTCTTCCCCTCACTGCGGCACTGGGAAGACCGCACTGGGAATATCACACTGGGGGACTGGATCCATTCTGGGCTCCCCAGTGACAGAATGGCAGCAATGCGTTAGAGCAAGTCCAGCACGGGGGCCCCGAGCTGGGCAGGACATGGACATGGGGCCCTGCAAGGAGGTGCTGGGAGGGCTGGGGCTGGGCAGCCCCGACAAGAGTCGGCCGGGCCAGGTCGTCTTTGAGCAGTCCCCAGCTGCCCCACGGAGGGCAGGGAGAGGATGGAGCCAGAGCCCCCTCGGAGGTGCCTGGCAGCAGGATGAGAGGTGACGGCGACGCAGCCCCCAGCAGGCAGCAGCCCCCAGCCCCCCACCACCGCCTCACCTCTGAGTGCTCTCATCCTCCTCAGGGCAGCAGGATCCCCCAGATGGACGCACTGCTCTCTCTGGGTCCTCCTCCTGCGAACGCCATGAGAAACTGGGGCAGCACCAGCCCCTTGGGAAGATATAGAGCCTGGCCATTGTGACACCCGTGCGGGGCGCGGCGCCTCACAGAGGGCTGCTGTGACACAGGGACACGTGCTGGGGACACGCCGCGGGGCGGGGACCAGACACGCAGCACCCTGCGGATCCCCACACGCCCCGAAATGCAGGATTTCCCCATTCTCCATCACTTGAACTCACTCATGGTCCTCGAACAGTTCTAGCAAGGACCTTCTCCCGAGAGCCCTTCCCAGCCCCGTCCCCGATCCACGTCCCCCTCCAGGGACCCGAGGCCACCGGAGCAGTTTGTGCCACCGCTCACAGCCGCACGGCGTTACTCAGCCATCTGGAAAGCCTCGCTGGCACCCAGGGCCTGAGAGCATCAGGCCACAAGCCTCCAGTAAACACGCACGGCAAAGTTTTTCCCCATTTTCCCATTTTCAGCCCAGAACATCAGCACTGATGGGGGGCCCCAGCCCAGCCTGTCTGGGCCTCGGGGCACAGCTGCTCCTGGCCCATCCCGCCCTGCGGGCCGTGCTGGGCCTTCTCAGGGGAAGGCGCGGGCCCTCGCCCTGAGGCCTCGCAGCACGAACAGGCGGAGGGTGCCCAGCCCAGCCCCGGTCGGGCGCCCTCCTGCTCCCTCCCTCAGTGCCAGTGTCACCGAAATCGGGAATGAAACCCCTTCACACTGGTCTATTAAAGAGCAGGCATTACTGCATTCGGTGCCGGGTGCGTGGGGGATCTCTCCAGCCAGCATGCACCCCGGGCTGAAATCATGACAGGGATTTAAAACAGGTGACAATGTTAGTTACGCCTACTGCTCCTACCCCTTAACTAACTATTGGTTAGTACCTTTCTTACTTCATCTTACAGATACAGTTCCAATTCCCTACGCATGCCCAGAGGGGAGGGGGCTTATTTGGGTTGGGGGCGTTTTCTAGCTAGGAGGTGTGGGTTTCACATGACAATGAGGCAGGTCAGCCTTAAAACAGTTTTGGCACTCTATTCTATTTTCCTAGACTTCGACCTTGTGGTAATCCTTACTGTTAGTTAGTGGAGACAGTTTTTAACTGTAATTTTATGTCTACATACCAGGTGCACGCATTACAAAGTATCTTCTTCACATTATTTCCATTCCTTTTACACTACTTTGACCCTGCGTTTCAGGATGTTCTGTAACACCAGCACCAGGCCGAGCCACTGACTGCGGGGGCCTGGGGCTGCGGCCGTCAGCTCCTGCTGAGGTGTAGGAGCCCCCAGGTGTGGGGGGGCCTGGCTCTCAGCCTGCGGAGAAGTGGCCTCACCCTCAGCCTGCGGAGAAGTGGCCTGTGGAGAGGGTCCAGGTCGGGCCGGTGCCCTCCCCTGCCCCAGCCCTACTTTCAGGGGCGCAGCGTGATGCCGTGTGGTTACGCACGGGTGGGCCGGGAGCGGCGAGGGGCTTCTGCAAGTAGGTTCCCAAGAGCTCAGTTACTGTGTTGCTCCTCTTCCATACTGCCCCTTCTGCCTTCCGTGCAGTGGATCAGCCTGGGGCTGAGTCAGGTGGGGCGAGACCTTGGCTGTCCCAAACAGGTATTCCCCCCTCGGGGCAAGGCGTCTTGGTGCCAGGCCTCTGCAAAGGGAGGACAGACTCTGGGTTGGAAAGGGCAGAGCCAGCCATCAGAGGGGTCCCTCTCTCTCCAGCCAGGTCCCCCACAAAAAGACAATTCAGGAGCCCAGCAAGCCCCTCTCCGGCGTCAGGGAGGTGCTGGAGAGAAGGGGGGCCCTGCCTCCTTCCCTCGGGCCACCCCTCGGGTTTGCTCGCGGGGGGGGTGCGCGGGGCGAGGAGCCCCAGTTCACGTCCCACGTGTGGAATTCGTGTCTGATTTACTTCATTTAGTTACTGACGGCTGTGGATCCTTCACCGACCTGTGTTTGCGATGCTCATTTAGTGCTGAAAACGGCTTTATAAACGTTTGAAACAGAGATCTCGCCAGCTTGTGTTCTGCTGGCACTGGCACTGGACACGTACGTCTTTGTGTAAGACCACCACCCCCAAAAAAAAAACCCACTCCCCCCTGAACCTGAAGTCCAGTTCTGGACCCCATCTGTGCCTTCTAGCGGGGAGTCATTTCCTTTCAGGTGATGCGGGTCCAGACGTATATCCTGTGTCACTTCAACTGTTGAGCGCACAGACTTCTTGTAAACCTCAGCTACTCAGGTCACATCCTCTGCCGGTGCCGGAATAAGAATTTCAGGTAAGACGGATTGATGTCTGCGTGCTGCGGGGATTGTATTTGGGAGATCACAGATGGTCTTCAGCTTTGAGGATCAAATGTAACCGTGATTCTAAACGAGAAGTAGAAATACCTTGTATATATTTGTACTGAACAATAGACTACAACACAGATCCTGAACACGTGAAAGGGAATATTAGAAGTTATCGTCTCGTCTGACCATGAGGAAAATGTTTGTAGTACTTGCGTTACAAAGAGGAGAGCTGCTGATGCCTCTGCTGAGGGAAAGCGGGGGGAACACAACTCGATGTTCTAGACAAGTCAAATTGTTTTGGTCTGAATGCGACAATACGGATAATCGTGTTACTCAAAGCATTTGATAGATTTTTCTAAATAGGCTCGAGGCCTTGTAACTGTCCTGTGCTCTCACTGATTCACTTACTCTGAATCTTTGAGAATTGAGTGGCTTTAGGTTGTACAGTATTTGAACAAATATTACTGCCTAAGACTAGATTAATCTGAGAAGCTGTGCTTACCTGAAACATGTCATTAAAGAGTTTTAAAGAACCCTTTGCTTCCTGCCTGATGAAGAATGTCTGCTTTTGCTTTTTTATCAAAGTGTTTCTAAATACTTCACCATTTTCCATGGGAGATCATAGTGACGTGTGCAGAAGAAAATGACTTGTTATGGCTGACCTGCAACTCTAAATGTACTCCTGGTAGAGGCCACTATGGTAGAGCACAAGTTAGAGCTGAACACTAAAGTGGATTTCTTGTCACTTTGTCACTTGCAGCTTCCTGCGCTACCATGGCCATTTACAACACTGCAGTGGTTACCAGCAGGGGCATCACCACAGAACAGTGGTGCACACCGCTCCTTTCTGAGGAAGGTTGATGTTGTGAACGTAGGGGAGCGATTTAACCACTTACTTCTATTGGTAAATTCCTATGTCTAGCAGAAATTCTTTTATTTCCTACAGTTAGGGAAAAAAATCCTCCCACCTTATACTCGTTACATAGGTAGCATAACTGAAAAAAATTTGCATCCTCCTGTTCATAAAGCTACTGTGAAAACTCAGTTCAGTTAACAGCATTTCTCAAATGTAATTTTTGTACACTTACTATGTGTATTTACAGTGGAATTCCTCTTGGAAAAGTGTGCAAGGTAAATATGCAGTAGAAGGCAACAGTGCTTTAATGAAGAGGAAAAGTTAATGTCTGGGGGAAGGAAAAGTGTGTAGGAAGAGGGGAGTCCCTGTGGTTCTTAGGTGCCGCTCAGAGCTTCGGTGAATACCTTCTCCATCTTCTGCTGTGTGGATGCTATTATCCCTGAATTCATGGGTTGTATGGATTTCCTATCTTGTGACAGATGAGTGAAGGCAGCAAATTCTGTGCCTGAGCCTTAGTCCCTGTGCATACAGGTATTGTAAATACTCTGATTTTCTAAAATAATCAAAATATGATCATATAGAAAGGTTAAATTTGATTAACAAATAAAATAATAAAATACAAAGGCATAAGTTAGGATTGTTAAGTTAGAAACAATAACCATAGGAACCTCACCAGGGAGTCGCTGTTCCATACTAAGGAACTAACAGTAACGAGATGGAACGATGAAGAATTGAATAGAAAAGTTTCATCTGAGTCCTGTGACAATGTGACCTGATATGCACCAGTGATGCTGCTTGGAAAGTTCCTTACCTTTCCCACCTTGATTCGAATATCAAGAATGCCAATCAATCAATATTAATAGAAATAACCATTGATTGTTTTAAGGATGGATATTGGTAGAATGGTATAATCCAGAGAGCGATTAATAAAAAATAAATTATACATATTCTGTATGAAGGTAACTAGGTATGATTTATCTGTGATTTAATCATAAACTAACTGTTGAACAATGTAGCATCGTGAATAGGTAGAATTTGCTTGTCAAGACAATGATAAGTTGTAGGCCTGGTCAGTAAACCGAGGAAAACTTAAGAAGATTCCAAGAATGGAATTTTACAACCAACCTGAGCATGCGCAAAGATTGGGTTCAACTAAAGGACACCATGAGGAAGACTATGGACGACCACCAGAGGACCTTAGACGACCACCTGTGTACCTGGAGGCGCATGCGTCACGAGCATTTACATATATTAATGAGTTCTCAGAAATGGTATGAGTATGTTAATTGTTTCTTGGAAATGTGATGAATATGTATACTTTGATTGTATATAACTTTTGTAGCAGAGAAACTAAGCACGCACACGAGGTGGAGCGATCCCCTGTGCGTCCAACGCTGCAATAAAGAAGTGTCTGCTCACCTACGTACAGTGTGTAGGTGAGTTTTTATATTACAGATTTGTAACACAGGGAACAGTGAAGTTGTAAAAGAATGGGAAGGGGTGGGGGGAGCTATCTGCCTAGATCATCTCTGCCTAAAAAACCAGAAATTTTAACTAAGTCATAAGTAGGTTCTGACACAAGTTTTGTTTAAAAGAGAAGTAATTGAGCAAGCAAGACAGTAAGAATTACCTTCTTTGTAAGGTGTTGATGAAAGGTTGGGTGGAGCCAGACAAACTCCACTATTTCATCTGTTGGATAGCATTGCCCTCATCTGACCTAGGCACAGATCTCAAGTTTGGGACACGGAGAATTCGTGGTTTGATGGTCACAGTGGCATCTCATTGGGCACACGGAGACTGCATGCCTCTCGGCCGGGTTAAACGAGGCCTTCTGGACTTCTGTTAAATGCCAGGAAGACTGATACTCTCCTGGCAGTGCAGAAAGGAGAAGTTGCAAGCTTCTGGAAGATTGCATTGGGTTAAAGATGAGGTCACTTGCATCTTTAATGCAGTGTGGATGCGGCAGAGCAGGTGGCCTGTGTGTCCACAGACCGGCTGGAGCCTTTTTCTCTGGCTGAGTGCTTACGCTTGGAGCTGAAATGAGGTGTTCTCCGGGTCCTGATGGTTCCTTATGCCCTGACACAGTGCCCCCTCCAGCTCTGCCTGTGCCTGATAGCTCAGCTGAGACGGTCTATTTTATATAGCTTTGCTACAAGAAAACACTCACACATGTTTAACATTTTTAACATGCTTTACTGAACTTGTGATTATAAAGGCAATTTACAATAAAGCGATTAAACAAACAGTAAGTTAAAACACCACACATTTATACAAAGTATTTCAAAGGGCTCAAATGACTATCAGGTTCCAACTCATTAAAACAACATCAATCTTCAAAGTGTATCCACACCTATACTTAGCATTGTAACACTTTTGAAGACTCCCAACAACGATTAAGAGCACTACACGAGACAGGCATGAATGATGTGCTTGAAGCTTCCTGGGAAATACGGGTTTTACCTCTAAATTGAATTGACTCTTTGGACAACAAATTGTAAACACTAGCAGCCTTTCTGGAGTACATGAGTGATACCCTTAGTGGGAACCAGTCTCCACGTCCCTCACTTAACACTGTAGTTTCACAAATGTTTCAGGTTAATGCTGCCTAAAGACATACCCCACCTTTCTCCGGCCATCTGTTCCCATGCGCATCTCCTGCTACCCTTGAGCCAGTGCAAAGCACTTGTACGTTTGCTCAGTGAACCAGCCAGGGAAACTGATTGAGCTTCAAGCTAATTCAGCAAACAAACATGGCAGAGCGCTAGCTGTAATTCTCCTTGATTTCCCTGGTCATGTTCGCTGTGCAGATGTGCTGGCACCAGAAAGACATCCGCACAGGGGAGAGACACAGTGCCTGGGAGCAAGAGGACTATTTCTGTAGGCAGCAGTACTGTTAAAAACACCAGTTAAAACCATCTTGTGGAACTACAGCGTTCAGCTTTTTCATTTTGAAACAAGAAACGTGTTTTTGAAACAATTTATAGTGCCAATCAAATAGTCAGGAGCAAAATGGTGGACTACCAGAATAGACAATAACTTTTTACCATCTCTCTCATCCCTCTTTCTCTCTGCCTCAGCCAGCCGGTGCCCAGGGATGGAGTGGACTTCAGGTTCTCATCTTGAAGGGTGTATGGTGTAAAGAGTGCAGGGCCACCAGGCCGCAAACACAACACAATGCTCCAATACTGTAAACGGGATCTGTTCCTCCTCTCCGAGTACGGAAAGCCCACAGGATAGTTGGTACAACAGGGGCTGCTACAGTATCTCTTCTTTTTTCCTGTCTTGACATACCCAAAGGCTTCATCGTCATGAGGTTCTGTAAAATCACGTTCTTTCACGAAATGGTTTTCATTAACTCCGTGCTCCACCTTCCTGCATGGAGACTCCACAGGAGACAAAAGGATGGCAGCGTTTAGATGACTTGGAGTTAAGTCCACTACGATACCAGAGTCACTGAACCTTCCAGGAGAAAATTCACCCAGTTCCTTCAGTGAAGACGGTGGGCTTAGAGGACAGGCGTCTTGAGCTCTGAAGATGTTTTGAATGAGCTGCTCCACATCCAGGCTAGATGGCACCACGTCAGTCTGGATGGCCTGTTCCACCATCACATTGCTGACTTTCTCCTCCTCCTGGAAAGAAGTTACTTTCTCATCCAGAACACTTTCAAGCATCTCTTGAGTCACAGCAGAACTGGAGGGAGCTGGATCACTCAACTCAGAGGTTATGGTGGTCAAACTGTCTTCACAGGAATCAGTCCCATTAGCTGTGCCCTCATTAAGAAGCAGCCCACTATCTGCCACCTCCTCCAGAGCTTGGTCCTCTGTGGTGAGGCTGTCTGGCATTGTGGCACACACCACCAACGGCTTCCCCTCTGAGCCACACCTGTGCTCCAGGCACTGCTCATCTCTCACAGAGCTGCTCTGAGCCATCTCCATGCTCTGCAGCAAAGACTCCAGTTTCTTGTTTTCAATGCTAATGGCTATGAAGTATTGCTGCATTTTTTTGTCTTTCTCAGCCAAGCTGGTTTTCATGCTTTCAATAACCTGCTTGAGTTGTTTAACTTCCCTTCTTGCTTCCAAGGCGGCCAGCTCTGCCTCTACACGATGACACTCTTCCTCAACCCAGTCTTCCTTCATCCGTCCCAGCTGAGCTTTGAGTTCTTCTATTTCCACTTCCCTGTAGCAAAATAAAAAAGTTATAACGCTTCTGCTGACCGGTCAGTTAAAGAGTCAACGTGAGGCTCCACTGCACTGGGATGGCTATGCTGCAGAGATGCTCCAAGAAAGAAGCAAGTTTTTCCATGCAGCACTTGCTGCTGCCTTCGACGGAGCTGGCAGAGATGTAAGTCGGCTGCCCAGACACGCCGGCTGATTGCTAACTAGAGTCACCGACCTCGCCACACAGCCAGCAGCCTTGTGGGCTGTGCTCTGATCCTGGACATACTGAGGTGCAAGTGCTGGCTCTAGGTAAGGTCCAACCAGTGCAGCGCTTAACATCTCACCTACTGCCTCACTCTGGAGGAAATGGAAAGCTGGAGGCCGGAAAGCTGCCCGGCAGAAAAGGACCTGGGGCTGTTGATCGACAGCCGGCTGAAGATGAGCCGGCAGTGTGCCCAGGTGGCCAAGGCGGCCAACGCCATCCTGGCCTGTATCAGAAATGGTGTGGCCAGCAGGAGTAGGGAGGGGATCGTGCCCCTGTACTTGGTGCTGGTGAGGCCACACCTCGAATGCTGTGTTCAGTTTTGGGCCCCTCACTACAAGAAAGATATTGAGGTGCTGGAGCGTGTCCAGAGAAGGGTGAGGAATCTGGTGAGGGGTCTGGAGCACAAGCCTGATGAAGAGCGGCTGAGGGAGCTGGGGTTGTTCAGTCTGGAGAAGAGGAGGCTGAGGGGAGACCTTATCGCTCTCTACAGCTACCTGAAAGGGGGTTGCGGAGAGGTGGATGTTGGTCTCTTCTACCAGGTGACTAGTGACAGGACAAGAGGAAACGGCCTCAAGTTGCGCCAGGGGAGGTTCAGGCTGGATATTAGGAAAAACTTCTATACTGAGAAAGTGGTGAAGCATTGGAACAGGCTGCCCAGGGAGGTGGTGGAGTCACCATCGCCGGAGGTGTTCAAGGAATGTGTGGATGTGGCATTGTGGGACACGGTTTAGTGGGCATGGTGGTGTGGGGTTGATGGTTGGACTTGATGATCTTACAGGTCATTTCCAACCTTAATGATTCTGTGATTCTGTGAAATGAGGAACTGCTGCCTGGATGCGTCCCCCGTGCCTGCCAGCAGCTCGTCACGTACAGCCAGAGCCAACACTGGCCTCAGACAGCAGGAGGGCTCGGGGCTGCAGGCACCTGGCTTGCTTTGCACCCACCCAGCCCAGCGTGGAGCCAGAGGCTGCTGCCTTGACTTGCAAGCAAGTGGGGAGAGGGGGCCCTTACTGAGATCCAGCCCTCCCAGATGCAGAGGTCGGGCTATCCCGAGCTGGTCCAAGGGGTCCCTGGGACTCTGCCTTGGGGCTCCACTCAAACACCCCTTTGTGCCCGCTTGGGCTGTGTGTGCTGGAGAGCCAGCTCTCAGAGTGCAGCTTTAGCAAAAGAGATGACGTCTGTTGCTGTGGAATGCACGTTGTCGCTTCTTTGCTCAGCATCCATACAAAGAGCTCTTGCGAAAAATTCAATATCTAAGCGACAAAACCACAAGCAGGCACACTGGTTTGTGTAAGAGCTTTTCTTTCATTAGGGGAGACGGGGGAAAGCTGTAGTCATATTTCACTGCGTAAGGCAGAACAGGAGACTAAGCTAAGACATGCTTGCAGGTAGAAACTGGTTTATGTAGAAAAGGTCTCAATGCTAAATCCGACTGGTAAAAAATGACCCTTTAAAAATATTCTGCTAGGGAAGTTCAAAAAAGGGAAAAAGAGACAGCCATATTCATAACTAAACTGCATGGTACGTATTCACGGAGCACACTATGAAACCTGAAATATCTGAAACCAACCAAATAAAATTGATCACATTTCAAATTTCTTAATGAAGACTTTATGTGGCCAAGAAATGAGTGAAAACATTCAGGATTCCCACCCCTAAATGCTCCTGCATAAATCTTTCTGACTCTGATTTCTGAAGTGAAATATACCTTTCTTAAGTCTGCTCTCAGATTCCTTCAGCTTTGTTTTCAAATGCCGTACTGTAACTTCTTTCTGCTGCAGAGGACTTAAATACTGCTCTGGATTTTCTGGCTTCATGCTGTGATTGTCACCACAAGAAATGGTGACAAGAAAAAAAACCAAACCATCACATAACATCACTCCTACAGTTCTTCAGTCCTGGCAAAAAGAAAAACATCCCATAGACTGATACAAAGCTTGACTCATTTGGGGCTCCTCAGTGTCCGCACTAGTGACTCCCTCTGGCAAATCAAAGTACTTGAGGAAATGGCTGATTTGTGGCTATCGTGCAAAATCTGCTATTTATTGTACTTGTTTTCAGTGTAGGGAGACATTTAACTTTAAAACACCCAGCCAACCCCTCACCCTAAACAGGTGTGGTGTGCCCAAGGGCAGGCAGCCGGGCCACCGGCAAAGGCACCCAGCTGCAGACACGGTCAGGTGAGGTAGTGTACGGACTGAGTTCAGCTCCACATGTGAGGTAGGAAGCTGAGCACCCTGAAACCTGGATTCATCCTGTCTAGCTTTAGGTGCACATCTGATAATGCTTGGCTGTTAAGAGAGAGAGAGGGAAACAGCAGCAGTGTGGTGGCAATTTCTTCTCTGCAATACGGGTTGCATGCTCTGACAGGTATCTGTTTTCTTTCCTGTACAGGAAACTGCACAGAGAGGTGCCTAAGGCTGGGCAGGGTGAGTTTTCACCTGAGTGTATCATATTTTCTATACTACCCCAGCCAAGACTCTCCAAAGTGAAAGGACCCTTATACAAAAGAACCAGTAAATCCACATGGGAATTGATGCCATGAAACCCCATGAAGGAGCTTGCCTTGGAGTGACAACCAACTACAAAGGGCTTTGACTAAAAGTAACCTTGAATTTTACAGTGCTGAAACAATAAAGGTTTTACAGGGGATGGAGCACCCTGTTGACTGGCGAGCCACCAACATGAGGAGTCACACCTATGCTGAGGAGCAAGTTGACCTGCACAGCAACCCAGACAGCCAATGCCACATTACCGTGCAGAGACGGTAAGTCAGTGCGCTGAACACTGGCATGCTGAAATAAAGACTTGCCTCATCACTGAGCTGCTGTCGCTTCCTTTGCATGAGCCTGACTTGCTCCTGCTGGCTGAAGAAGCCCCGTGATTCTGGCGGACGTTAGCAGGACACAGCTGGCTTTTGCCCAGTCTTGACAAAGGGTCCTTTTCACAGGAAGCAGGTGGGCTGGCTCTGGCCTTGTAGGATAAGGATCCATCATTCCGACCATAAGGGCCACGGCTGCAGGGGAAGCAACACGGTTAAGGCATATTGGATTATCCTCATCACGCAACCCATTATGTGTCTTATTTTACACACAAAGTTGTCTAAACACTAAAACAGACAGGAAACTGTGAGTGGCTGTGGAGAAAGTCAGTCCCAAAGTCATCAGCCACTGCACGTTCTTTCACTGACTGTGGGGCACTCAGTCTGAATTACGTGATCTAGGAAAACCTCGGCCATTTTCACATTTCTCAGTGGATAGCACGATTCCCAGTGACTCCATCAGATCATCCACGTTCCCTGAACCTCTGACTCCATTAAGTAATGAGAGAACTGCAGCCTGGACTAGTGCCAGAAGAACCAAGCTCCAGCCTTTCCCAGCCAAGTCTGCATAGAGATGCCTGTCCACGGAGGTCTGCTGTAAGACTGCTTTCAAGCTCCTCAGCAAGCAGCCTGAAGGATCACAGCGTGCAGTGAAAACAGATTTTGGTTGAGCCACTGTTCTTTCCTGCCTTTGGCATACCGGCTGCTTCAGCTGCCATTGTCAGCTATTCACTTGCTTAGATATAGTTCAAAACCCACTGTGAGCAGTCTGAAAGAGTATTAAAAAAGCACAGCCTTTTCTTTCTTCCTTCCAGTTTCCCTCATACATATCTACCTTTCTTTTCCCACTCTTTACTAAAGAATCAGACTGTCAACCACGTGCTTGAAAGCAACTGGTATCTGCACTGCCCGACAGCTGCCAAAGGGCTGGGGTGCTCTGAGGACAGCTTCTCGAGGGGCATTCCTCACTTGCTCACTTGCTTTGCCTTCTGCACTACTACACTGCTAACTTCATCCTCTCATGCCAGTTGTTCTTCTAAACTGTAACGGAAGGGCTGGTTTCAAAAAAATACGGAAAAAGACAAATCTAGCCAGCAAAAGAGAAAGCTTAAACATAAAAATTGAAATACCACAGAATTAGGAAGCAAGCTCTCTTCTCAAAATCGTCTGACTTGGTTTCCTCCCTTCTCCGAAAATGGAACAGTTTATAAGGAACAGGTGGCTGAGTGGCTGCTGCAGACCTTCATCGCACTGCTGCCGTTTGGGTCATTTTATAACCACTTCACTAATTTTATAACCATTTCACAATGAAGTGCAGGACTGTGGCTTGTGACAACATGGAAACGTGTCACAGCGACTTAAGCCAAACAGTTAAAAGAGAACATATTGCAAAGGAGACATCTCTTTCCACTCGGTACAGTACAGCATCAACTCTTGTGTGAGGCAGAATTTGCCCAGACTGTGCATAACACAGCCATGCACTGGAAGGAGCATTCTTACAGAGGGCTTCTGTCCAATTAAGTAGGTCAGCATGCTCTAATGTAAAGTTACATTTAAACGCACAATAATCTATGAAACGATACATCATCTTACTGCAAGTAAGGTGATTTTAGGGCTTCATATTATACTTGGTATTGCTTTTTCCCCCAGCCAGTACCTTTACTTGTTAGATTTAACCTAGAGAGCACTTCAGTAACATTTATTTTTCCAACAGTCTCACGACGCAGATAGGAAACTGCTCATTAAGCATCATTCTGCCGACCTCTGTACACTGGGGCACGCTGCGACCTTGGAGACGTGTGTGCCTTAAGCACAGGGCTATCCCACTGCCGGTCCCAGCCTGCCTGCCAGCTCTTCCACAAAGGGCAGGAAACCAGTCCTGTCTGTTTGAACTCTTTGGTTTTGGTCTCCACACACAGCATTTGTATTTTTTTCTTCTTCTTTCTCGTATCACAGTTCTCATCAACATAAGTACTGCCCGAGAGCACAGCATCACCCAAATTGTTTTAAAACTCACAATACTGATATTGTCTGTATTAGCTGCAAGACCTTACAGAGTAGTCTACATCTGCACTAGTGACGCTTGCACTATTCACGAAAGATTGCTTTGCTTACTTGAGAGAAAAAGAAGATCTTTTGCTTCCAGCAGCAGACACATGGACTTCAGGCGCTGAAATACCGCCCATGCTGCCTGAAGACCTGAAATCGGCTTCACTCCCTGGCAAGGAAAAGGGAAGAGTAAAAACATGATGATAACTCAAAGTCTGTTTTCAAAATAACAATGAATCACAAGCATCCTTCCTTTGTCCGTCCTGAGTGAATTTTAGAAGTCGCATGAATTTTCAAACATCCCTGAGGACAAGCGCTGGGCTTGTTCCAGATTTTCAACATGTCTTCAGATCTGGCACTTCAACAAGAGCAGAAAAAAACATTTGGACACAAAACCCTCACACTACAGAAGTCATTTTAGGATGTAGCTAGGAACATTTGTTGTGACAACCTGTTCGCTTTCTCACAGCCATCAGCACGTGAATGAGGCTGCTCACGTGGCTCCTTCAGAAGCCCAGTGATTCGGAACACACAATTGTGATGTCAAATGAGAACCAAACATAGAGTGAAGGCATCTAAAACACAACCTGACTTCTTTTTTGCATTCTCCATTTTTGCTGTGACGTCTGGGTGCTTCCTGCAGCCTGAGAGTCTTCTGAACAAAAGGAGATACATGTCTTGAGAGGCCACAGCCCAACCACGAATTGCCTACGTCTCCACTAAGCAACAGCAGCCATTTTGAGACAGGGGTGGCTCATAAATATTGCAACACAGAATTAAAAGATCATTTTTCCAGGCCACTTTAATCCAACAGGAACTTGTAGATTTGGGTTCAAAAATACAAAACACTTTAAAGCCGAAACACTCTTTGTAGGTGCTACTTTGCTTATTCTCGTTTGAAAGAAATGCTTGCCTATTTGAACATGTTTTCCACATCAATTCAACTAAATTGGTTTAAATTCAAACTTTAAAATCTAAAACGTATAAAAATCCAAACTAAAAAAATAGCACTATGCTACTAATTTTTACCAAATTTTTAAGCATCTTTTGCTCAAAATACTTATATTCCGATTATATTCTAATATTACCTCTTGGAAGCTACAGAGCACCTTTTTCACTTCAGTGCAATTTAGTTAGCTTATGTCCTAAAAATAATTCATTCCCGCTGACTAACAAAGCTCATGGTGCGAAATGAGATGATACAGAAATTTCCCTGTGCAATGCTAGGCGCCTTGGGCAGTAGTCCTCAGAAACAGGACAAAAAAACAGAGAGTGCCTAAGCTTATTAGGGATCAACGGAAGAGGAAAAGGCATCTAATTAGACCTACTTGAAAGAGCCAAGCGTGATCTTGAAACACAAACTTTCTTCTGCAGCTGAATATCCAAGACTGACTTTCTGTTCAAGGAAAAAAAAAACAAATAAACCCCCCTAAAAAAAGGAGAAATAGAAGAGACAGAGACTGTACTTGGCTTCCATAAGGGCTAACAGCAGAGCTGTCAGAGACCTGATGAGGACCACAGGAGACTGGGGTGGGATTCATCTGACTAAACACGAATGTCTCTAACGTAGACACCCGCGTCTGAGCCAACCTCGGTCCCATTTTTAGACAACAGAGAGTTACTCAGTAGAACCAGTGAGTTCAAGGCACTGCTTTCCTTATCCTAAAGTAAATGCTTACATATTTGGGCAGAAAGACCGCACACTAGACTCACTGATTTTATTTGTTATATCTCCTTTAAAACAAAATAGGACCTCAGTCCACTTGTGCCAGTGGAAACGATTACAGCTACATTACAGATACACAACTGAGGTCAGACAAATGACAGTCCATCTCTGCTCTATCCAATTTGGCTCAAGACCGTGAATTTACATCTCCCTCACCTCCCAACAGCTCCCGTAACCCCCAGAAGAAGGGAAATGGCAGATTCACCTCTTAAAGCTCTTCCACTTAGGAAGTGGAAAGAGAGACAGTCCCCATCCACAGCCCACAGCTCCTGAACGTCATCTGAGACCTGTAGATTCAAATGTCTCCTCTTCTAAATCACAAACACGGAGGGGTTTATGCCAGAGAGAGGAGCTCCAACGGGATCCACTGGCTGTGCTGGGTCCGTTGAGCCAACTGGGAGGGACCACTCACAAACTGCCACCGGAACCCAAACGTTCTGAAGCGTGCGGGGGAGGGCGGGGCTATGCAAATGACGGACCCCCCAACAGCCGCATCCACCCCCCACCACCCACCAGACTTCACAGCGCTGGTGCCTTCCAGACCTCACAGCTCCAACTGCTACAGCACACCACACCTTCCCAGGGTGACGCCCCTCCATGCCCAACTCCAGGATGCAAGCTTTGAGGATAGCACGGGCTTGAACCCGGACACGGCGTCCTCGCTCCTGGAGGGCGAGATGTGCGTGTTCATCTCCCTCTGAAAGAGGAAAAAACAACATTAGAAACCCTCAACCCGACATGACAATAGCTTTAACTCATTTAAACCAGACACAGAAGATGTTTCTATGAACTTCTGATCCTAGTATTTAGGAACAAAAATACAGGCTTTTTGTAACACTGAAGGGATATTTTTAATGATAAAACCATTTACTCTAAGCAGGAGAAGATCATTCACTGTACACTCGCACTCTGCTATTCACACACCCCTCCCTCCCCGCACTTTTTTTTTATTAATTAAAAACAAGTGCCACTAAGCAGTATTTCTGATGGAAGGCAAATGAGGGTAAGCCTTCCAGAAATACAGGCAGCTCAAATAAGTTGTCCTCCAGTTCCACAGAGAGCATCCCAAAGGAAGACTGAGCTCCCCAACATGCCTTGCACAACTGCAACCCCTCCCCAGGAAGCCCAAAGAGAAACATGATGCTTCTGAAAAATCCCAGTCCTCCGCACATGATGGTGTCAGAGCAAAAGTCTTGATGAGAACAGAAGCCCCACTTGAGGCTCAACAAATCTGTATTTGATGCACAGCCTGAGAAAACCAGAGCCAGTAGATAACTCAGAGCTTTTACAGAAGGCCTCAGATCTCCCAGCATCAGCGCTGAGAGCAGCTTCCATACGCCAAGCACAGGGATGGAGAAACAGCTGGTCACGAGCAATGGGTCCTTCCCAAGGTCTCCAGGCAGCCTGCACCACAGAGGGTTGCTTAAGCAAGCCGTTTGTAAGAGACAAGGTCTAGGAGGAGGCTCTTCCATAAACGGCATTCTCAAGCCGAGATCCTCGAGAACACGACCTTGCTGCTCGCTCTCTTCCCCTACAGAGCCTGAAGGAGCTGCCCAACGGCTCAGGCAATCGCCATTTTCAAGAGAGGCAGAGTCCAGCAGTATGTAAGGCTGCCAGATCCAGAGACATCTCCTGTATGGATCCTTCCCCTGACATACAGGCCCATGCTGGCCAGACTGGTATTTATGGCTGGAGCTGAAGTGCTCTGGAAGGTCGGCACACACTGGCCACTGAAAAGCTCTGCTCAGTGCTACCAGATGATTTCTAGTCAAATTCAGCAACAGAAAGACAAACGGGGAGAGGCCACAGTCCCGCGTGCAAAGGGAGCAGAGAACAAAACAAAAGATACCGGGGGCAATTCTGGAAGCAGCAACTGGCCGTCTGGCAGACGCATTTTTACCCTCACCTGGTTCAGGTTTTGGGGGGAAGATCTCCGAACCAAAGTCTTCTTTAAGCAACTCCTGCGGGTGGAGAGGAAGGCAGTTGGGAATGGGGACGAGTTAGCCGTGTCACAGGGAGAAGAACTGCAGGAATAGAATGACAAGCGTTAGAACCACAAACAGCCAGGGGAAGGTCCTAAGAGAAATCAAACTAGAGCAGTCTTCAGCCTCACCAAGATGAAAAGAAAGGACAGGAGGAAAGAGGTCAGGAGGCAGGCAGGGAGATTCCCAGTTTTGAGTTGTATGTAGATGATCTTCAAACAAATCCTTTGTCTCCTTTTTAAACAAAAAGAATGATCTTGAGCAGGAATGTACATGTGGGACAAGGAAGCAAGGACTGAGTTCAGCAGGCTGGATCAAAGCAGTCAGGGAACTTGTTTCAGAATTCAGAAAGAACTTGCCCATGCAACTGAAGTCCTATCTCAGAGCAAGAACTTCCGACATCTTCTACCTCTGACTTAGCAGATTTGTTAGTGAGCTACAGAAAACATTTCCCCAAAGAACTGGAGTCAGGCAGCTGCGCAGCTATAGCCTAATGGGTTTGACATCAGTAGTATGCAAGGCTCTGGAGAATTTGCAAAGGAAAGAATTAATCAACACCATCAAACTAAGCAGATGGAGTCCTACGTGCATTCACTTAAGATGGAGCATGCCTGACTGACCTGCGTCTTTTCTCTGACTAAATGACAGATTGACTATCTCACTACAAGAAACAGAGTAGCTATAATTGTGCAAGTCAGAAAAGTGGCATGATCTGCAGGGAAGGGGGCAACAAATCTACTCCTATAGCCTAAAAATACTGTATAAAAGTTCTGACCTACCTTTCAGAAAAAAGGATTCAGATTCTCTCTGTCACTTTCAGGACTGGATGAAATAGTCCTTGGGCCATCTGGTTTTGAGGAGGAGGAGGAGGACCTGAAGAGCTTGACTAGGCAGGCTAACAAAATGAGGCTTCCAAAAATAAGCCTCGGTTTGGTGGGTTGGTTTTGAGCTGGTTGCTTCATGGGTTCTGTTTGCTGAGAAGACATCTGCAGAAGACAGCTGCACGGGCACAAAGAGAAGACCAGCAAGGGGGTGGAAAAGAGTCTCTTGGAAGTGGCAGTCTGGGACTTCTCTTTTTGCTTGCCACGTTTGCTCATGGTGTTTGGAGGATTCATTGAACCACTACATTCCCAGAAAGTCCCAGGCTGGACAGCTCCCAAAAAACCAAACAGCGCAGGACTGCAAGAAAAACAACCAGGTGGTGAAACCCTCCTCCAGAGCCATATGGTGATGTGCTCCTCACACGCTTCAAAACTAGTGTGGGCAATCCCAGACTGTGGGCAATCCTAGAAAACAGCAGTGGAACAGGTATTTTTATTCCCATTTGGAAATTCCTAGCCAACAGCTGTACAACGTTCCTGCAGTCTCCTAGAGACAGTCATTCCTAGCAAGTCCTGTGAAAGTCCTTGAATGCATCCCAGTTCTTCATCTCCTAGGGCCTCCTGGGAAAGTCCTCATTTCTCCCTCGTTTTGCTGTGCCAAAAAGCCACACTGCACATTCCCACAACGGAAAGGCTGCCTGCGCAGAGTCGGACTACACCTGATGAGGACACAAATGCCGCACCTCTTCCCAGACCCCTCCTGTTTATTGCACAGGGATTAGTCAACTCTGCGGCCCACCGCTCTTAATGCTTCCTAGTGAGCTTTCAACCTTCACAGGTGGCACTGGCGCAGGGGTGCAATCCACTTCTCTGCCTTTGAAGAAACCTGCAACTCACAGAAGGCCCCTTCTGGCCGAGATAAAAGGTGGCCCCCAAAACATTCCCCTCAGCCCCTTTAAATGACCACCTGGAGAGCTCCTGTTTCACCTGGGAGCCACCTCCCTGCTCCTCTGGTCACTCTCACCTCGCCCTCACCCGCTACCTAAGAGATACACAAGCAGCACAAAGTCCACGTCTGTGGCAACACAGAAGGCTCAGCCGAGCTCCCCAGGCTGAAGGTAGAAGACATTCAGACAGCAGAGACTTGGCAGACTGACAAAAGGGTTTCGACTATGTCCCTGCTCTCCATCTACAGCTTGAATAGAACTAGACACTATGTTTACTGCCTACACTCAGAAGAGTCTGGCTGAGGTTTTTGCACCTGTGAACAGGGCATAAACAAGAAAGTGTGTATTTTGCACTGAAGCAAAAAAGCCTCACCTTGCTTAGCTGAAGCTTGCTTCATTTTAGTTACAATATCTGTAGGTTGCGTATAGTCTACATACAGAACAAGTCCTGCATTGCCCAAGCGAGGGAACTTCTGTCTGGATATAAAATACACACAGGTATGACACCATCTCGGTACCTTTATAGGCATAGAATATACACAGAAAACATGCAGCAAGTATAAACAGAATCATACGCATAGACGTATAGAGATACACATAAATATACGTCTTTTGCAAACTCAGATACACACCCCCCCATGCACGGTCTATACAGAACACCCACAGACACTATATTCTCTGCCTGCAGGAAGAGAAGCCTCAGCTGACCTCACCTCGCTGAGGCTTTTTTCCTCTCTTGATTCAGAAGATAGATTATCTACGCATAAAAAAAGTATACAGACACAGGAAGCACAACCATGTTTTTCTCTCTGTAGATGCACTCTCTACACAGAACACACACATAGAACATGCAGAATAGACATACAATGTGTTAATTGCGTACATACTACACAAAACAGTCAGGTAAGGGGAAGCTACGCTTTATGTCTTTATGTTGAATACGAATGTCGATGTCTTCATGTTGAATCGATACTGTCTCTGCACGGAACGCAGACATTTTCAAGGTCAAGGGAGGAAGGTCATTTTTCTCTGTGTGTGGAGCATACGCTGTCCTGACTTGGAACACATGCACATGAATACGCACACTTTACATGCAGACATACACAGAGAGAAAGGCAAGGTATGTTTTTTCTCTCTGCATAGAGCTCACGTATTGCCGTTATGTAGAATATGTCCTAACTCTACATAGAGTAGATACAAAGAGCTGAGGCAGGTCTTCTCTGCTTACAGAAGAGAGCCTCTTTCCATAGAAGACTATAGAAGACCCATACAGTCACGCTTTTCTGTCTTTATGCACAAAAGATCCTAACTACCAAATACACACAGGGCTGAAGAGAGGATTTGGTTTATCTCTATCGAATATATTCGACAGGAGAGGAAGGCTTGTCAGTCTTTTCTTTGAATACAGCCTATGCATATGTGGAATATAGGCAGGCAAGGTGATGAGAGGCTTTTCTGTCTGCATAGAGAATATATGGGCTCAATATAACACATGTACATAGAAAGGCAGTGCCTCACCTACCTCTACATCTAGTAACGACCATCTGTGTGCACACAACATGCCAGCAACAAGGGGAGGCTTTTCTGTCACTATACAGACTACATACTGTCTTCCTCAAGACTACGCATGGACGGGCAAAGCCAGGCTTGCTTTCTCAGTATGCAGCGTATACCAGGATATACTTTGCCTATCAGAAAAGAGATGGTGAGGCTTTTCTCTCCAGATACAGACTCTATTTCTTCTGTAGATAGACTGCATGCAGGCAAAGCATGTCTACTCATGGACTAGATACTGCCAAGGCAGGGCTTTTGGGTCTGCTTATGCAATGAAAACTGGCTGTATAGAGAACAGAAACCAACAGAATATGAAGGTGGGGCAATAGCTTTCTGTCACCATACAGACTATAAAATGGCTGTACAGAGAATACATATGGAGAGCACTACACACCACTTTCCTGTTGGGATGCAAAACGTATTCTGGTGATGGAGCAGAGACGGGCCAGGTGAGGCAGGGCCTTCCCACCCACCTGTGTGTGACATCTGGGGAGTGTCTCCGTACATCAGGCACACTCTGCCTATAGAAGCACACAAACAGGGGAGGTGAGGCTTTTCTCTTGGCAGAGCAAAGACTTGGTGCACGCAGGTAGTAAGTATGAGGCTCTTCTGCCTGTATGCGGAATACAGGCTGTCTACAGAGCAGAGAGGTATCTCTGTACTTAGAACATACACTGCTCATCTGCACAACAGACCCAGAGAGGCAGGGGAAGGTGGGGCGCTCCTGCCCATACACAGGCAATACCCTCTTTGTAGAGCACAGGCAAAAGGGTGAGGCAAGGCAAGGCTGCCGGGGGGCTGGCAGCTATCAGAGCTCTCCTCTTGCAGCCAGGTAGAGGCACCCTTCTGCCAACCTGGCCTGAAGTTTCCAGTGGCTTGCAGCTCACTGGGTGCCACGATGCTCCAGGGAGGCTGAGGAGGCTCATCAGGCCCTCATCCCAATGACATCCAGGGGGAAGAGCCCAGGGCTCTGGCAGGATTGTCCTCAGGAAGGCTCAAGTAGGAGCAAACACATCCTGCTGCTTAGCACCACTGGGCTGGTGGCACAGTCAGGGCTTCGGCTCCTATGACCACAGGACCCTTCCTCAAGGAGCACAAGGAATAAGGACTGCCGGCCCATGGACACGGCTCCCTTGACTGAGCGGGCAAGAGAGTCTCTGCGAGCAGGCTGGCTAACCCAGTGAGGAAGGCCTGCAACCACATACACCACCACAACCTTCTCAGACTCTGCAGGCACGGTGCCGGGGGCAGCGAGGAGGCGTCCAGGGGACAGCAGCACAGAGCAATATCGTCTCACACCCCATGTGTGAAAGCAGAATGACGGGGCAACTGTCTCCACCCTCCGCTGGACTCCCTGTCCACAGACACAGAAAAACTGACCAAGGTTAAGGGCATGCTGGGCTGCGGCCACCATTCGGCTGTAGAATTTAAAAAACTGAGGGAAGTGAGCAAACCAGCAGGATCACAATGCTGGACTTCAGCAGAGTAGACTGCCGCTTCCTGAAGAGCTTCTAGGCAAGAGTCAACAGGAGACCGGCCTGGAGGGCAAAGGGGCCCAGGGCAACTGGTTGAACTTCAAGGACCACAGCCCCCACCTCCCCAGGCACCAGAAGGGTCCATGCCAAAACACAGAGTCGGTCACAAGTAGCAGAAGGCCAGCACTGACGGACAGGAAACTCCTGAGCCAGCTCAAACGCCAAAAAGGAAGAACACACGAGGCGCAGACAGAGATGGGATACCCAGGAGGAACAGAGAGACATCGCGCAAGCATACAGGAATGGACTGTGGAAAGCCGCAGCTTAGCTGGAGGCAAACTAGGAAGAGATGAAGGACAACAGGAAGGACTTCTGGAAGGCTACTGGAAGCTAAGGGAAATGCAAGCCACTGCTCAACAGGAAGGGAACTTACTGGCAAAGGACAAAGGAAAAGCTAGAGAAGATGCTACACGGGGCAGAGGTGTGTGGGCAGGGGGTTGGGTGTGTGTTTTGGGGGGGTGTTTGCCCCACTTCTCTCTCCTACTTCTCTCCCTCACTGGAGGAAACAAAGCCAGACTCTTCTTGAGGGGCACACTGGATGGACAAGGGGCAATGGACAAGGTGCAGATTCTGACTCAAGACAAAGAAAGTTGCTCATCACGAGGGTGCCCAAGCACTGGAACAAGTTGCCAGAGATGATGCTGATCTCCCTCCTTGGAGATACCCCAAACGGGACTGGACACAGCCCTGAGCAACATGATCTGACTGGACCTGCTCCGAGCAGGAAATCAGACCAGATGGCATCGGGAGGACCCCCCCCCCACCTACCCCATTCTATGAATCCCCAGAGATTTCTCACGTCACTCCAGTATTCTCCCAATTCATCACCAGCAACTGCTCATGTTAAGACCTCTACAAAAGCGTTTGCGGAGCACTACACTTGCTCCTAGGACATCAGGGGAGTTGCTGGAGACAACCACCCTTACCTTCCATCACTTCTAGAGAACAAAAGCATGGCAAGCCTAGGGCACACTAAAGCCATTGCAAACAGGTAACAGAAAGGAAGGCAGAGTTTAAAGGCTAGGTCTTCCCATCTGAAGCCATCTGAGGCCAGATGGGGCAAGTAAAACAGTTCTGGAAAGCACAGGGCTGGCAGGAACATGAGAAGACACAGGACAGCTCCTCCTGGGGAAAGCTGGCCGTGTTCAGCTCAAGTTCCTCCCCCCACCTTTCTTTCCCCTGGCAGGAAGAAGGAAGCACATTCAGCTAACCTTGCTTTCACCCTGTTGTGGAGGGCACCCAGGAACTCAGTGAACTGGTCAGACTCTTGGGCAGTATCTGATACAGAGACATACCCCTTCGGGCTAAATAGAAAAGTCTTTATATCTATTTTATAGAAATCTACAGACAGATATCATTATTTACAGAATTATAAAATATCAGTACTTTTACAGAAATATCTTTCCTAAAAGCATTCCCATTTAAATATAACTGCCGGCAGGACTACGCTTCAAGCGCAGAGAACCACATACAGCAAAGGGAAAGCATGTGGACTCAGGACAGCTATCTCAGGATGGCTCAGATGCGATATTGCTCTGCAAGGGTCCACAACAACTACAAACCTTGCTACTGGCCTCCCCACAGGCAACAAGTGTTCCTCGCTTGCTTTTCCCAAATGCAAGATGCTACCATAAGCACCAGATACGACACTGACTTTACCAAGCAGAAAGGGGAATCCCTCCACCCTACCAAATGAATTCACCTTGGGAAGGCAGAGAGGAAGGAACCAAGGAGATTGCCCTTCAGGAATGCAATAAGCCTTGGATAGAATAGGCAGATCTAAGAACAGAGATGAATTTTTATTAAATGCATCAAGTGGAAGGTATTTTGGCCTTGGCCTTTTCCCACTTTCTAGCAAGAAGTAATGCATTTCAAAGCAAAGGTTCTTCTAGAATAATCTGAGGTGCTGCTGCTGGATGTCCCCATTTTGTGTGGCTGGGTGCAAGCAGACCTGTCAGACAGACAGACAGGAGGTGCCAGGTACTGGTACTGGCAGGATACGCACATCACAAAAGCTAGGAGAAGGGAGAACAGGCTACACATGGGTTTCAGTCAGGTCAAAGCATCCCGCATCGCCACTGAGCACGAGTGTGAACACAAGCTACCGCTACACTAGCTTGTGAAATCTGGACTAGGTGTCAGCTAACCACGGCATTGGTTTCTACCACATTTTGCTTCTGTTCAACTTTTCACCTCCACAATACTCTTGCTTTGCAACTTGAGTTTCTTACCATCAAGCTTGAAAGACATCTGAGAACGGGTCCCCACTCTGTATCACAGAGAAGCCCACTTGGTGACCAGTCTGCTCTAGTTTCCTCACCTTAGCTTCAAGCTCGTCAGAAGATGCTGCAACAGACGAACAGCATTACTACATTGCGATACAGAAGAAAAATAAAGCAGAGCGACTCATTTCTGGGCTGCCAAACACCAGAATGCAGCAAATTCTGCAAGCGGGTACTTAGCAGGGAAAGCAATGTGCAAGCCAATGCACTTTAAACTAGACCCTACAAGACTTTCACAAGCAGGAGGGCAGGGAGGCTTCTCTGAAAGCGACTCCCCTCCTCCTCCCGTGAGCAGCAGAGATGGGAGAGCAATAGGCACCCACACCACAAGCAAAGACACGCTCATGACACTGCTCTGAAAAGATGACTACATACCACCATACTCCATACCATTCAGCACTGCCACTTGTTAAAAAGCAAGCAGGGTTTTACTAAAACAAAATAAGGACGGCTTTCTCCTCAGGTAAGTATTAGCAAGTATCTCCAGCACTCTCAAATGCCCCAAAAAAACAAAGCAGATCAGCTGTGGCCCATGCTGATGTGCCCGTTCATTCCAGGGCATCCTGTGATTAGGTTCATCACCTAAGAACATAGCATTCTTTGAAGTTTGCTGTCAGGTTCCTCTTTTGGTTACTAAAGAAAGGAAAGTTAGTCAGGACAGAGCACAGCCCAGCAGAAGTGTCATTCAGACAGGGTGCTACAATGAAAGACTGACCTATTAAAATAAATGCTGTACTGTATTTACAAGGACAAAAACTACCCTCCCACACAAAAAATCCCTGTTTTGTATTGAATGATTCCTGAAAGATTACTCAGATAAACTGCTCTAATTGCAATTATGAACCATTCCTTCCCTAGAAAAATGTCATCAAGACTGGTATTTTTATTCTTAAACAGAAAATTTGTGTATTTCAAAGGATTTAAATATTTTAAACCATTGTTTCCATAAATGCAATTTCTCCTCAATAATGTCATAAACCTGATCCTTTCAAGCAAAATACATTATAATTACATTTTCATGACTGCTGTGCTCTGCTCTGTAGTATTGTTTATTGCATTGAGATTTCAAGTGGAAAAAATCTCCAAGTCCAATAATCAAGTTTTCCTTGAATATGCAAAGTATCTCTTTGAATTCTTGAAGAACAGACAAAATGTAAACAGTACATCCCCCTCTGTTTTTCAACAAGTCTACTTACTGCAATATGAAAGACTAGAACATTTTAGAATAAAACCTCAGACTCAGTTTTAATTATATTCCCTCCAAGCCTCAGGAGAACACCCACGCAAAAGTGTGTTCTCTCAGCAAGAAAATCCCTGGTCCAAAGAAAGATTTTAAAACAGAAAAAAAAGATGGCAGGCATGCTTGCAATATTGGTTTTAGAGCATCCCAAGACTTTAGAATTGTGTGTTACCTGAGGATTGCCTATCAAAAGAAAAATAAGAATAAAAATTAAGTATGAAATCCATTTCTGTGCCCACATTTTACTATGGGGATGGGAGAAAAGCTATAGAAATCATTTACTGCAGTAGCCATTTGAAATGCTGAGAAACACTTCCGTAACACCTAAATATATTCCCTGTTTTCATTGTGATACTCCAGCTCTGGATGGGGGGAGCAGAATACAGAGATCCAGTAATACCACACTATACCATCTTTAATTCTCAATAAAACCTACGAAACTCATGAAAATATCCACTTGCCACGCAGCGTTTTTGTCAATATGTTAGATAAGGAGCATACAAATCACAGTAACTGAGTCTCACTGCAGCTGAAAAACATTTGACAAAGTGAGCGCAAGTTCGCAGCGGCCAAGCAACCTTATCGCAGACAAGGACAAGACCTCAAGCTCAAGAAAGGCAAGAGTGCAGTGTAACAGATAGCAAGCTGCAAACAGTGTTCTTCACTTACAGTAGCTGAAAGCATTTTATTCCCATTGTTTTTATCCATTGCTGGGTTGGGGTTGGTTTTTTCCCCCCACTTTGAGCTATATTAAACAGCTTGGCTTACCTGGCAGTGCACTCCACTTGTATTCTAGCTTGTGCTGTGGATTCTTCCTGCAAAGAAGAAAACAGTAAAAGCTCAGTTTGCCACTGTGCTCCACACTTAAGAAGCCCTGAACGCCTTGATATTCTATAGTTAATTTTCATTTCTTTTTAAAATAAAGTTCTGTGACCGGTGCTTTACTGCAGTCTCTCAGCTTATAGGATGTAGGGTGGAAAAAAAACAGGTTAAAGAAGAGCTCCTATTGTTTCAGCATTAAAAAAAAAAAAAAGGCTGATTAAAACTAAGGGATGAGAGAGTTTCTAAAGTTGTAATATGAGATGCATTTGTTCCACATGATAAGAACTGAGACAATTATTTACTCTCACTGAACATGAAACTAGAACATAACTTCTCTACAATGCATGCACAGTGCATCCCAGGTCTGGACATCCAGGCATAGCTTCCATATTCTGCAACATAAAGCTACAAATTGAATAGTCTGGGAAAATGAAAGAATTTGGCAAGAACTGCTTGTCTCAAAGGATCCCAGGGAGAGTCCACAGAAGGATTCTTCAGAGAGATTACTTATTTCTGCAGTATGATGCTGCAATCTAGCAAGCTCCGTTTACAAGTGTGTAGGTCTTCTATAAAAAAAGAGCATCAAAGCAATGAAAGAAAATTCAAAGTCAACATACTCTCGGATCTGCAGCCCACGTTCCCCTCATTCAGGCCGTGATCCAGGTCCTTAACGCACTGATTGATCCTCCTCCCGCAGTCACCCGACGCTGCTCTCATGGTACAACTTCGTCCAACTCACACTGTGCTAATAGGCCTTGTCAGTCTATTAGAGGCTTTTCTCGGGGCTGCCTGTTAGAATAGTTCCAACGTGATTTATTTTTGCGCAGAAAATTTCAGACATTTCTCCCTTTTTCGTTAATCCAAAGACGTGTGAGCTGCGGTAGGGGAGAGAGGATTTCACTTTTCCTGCTGTCGGAGCATTTTGCTGTGGTCCCACCCCGAGCCTGGACTGTACCTGACTCACGCGACCTCTCCTCCGTCCCGCTCTGGCTCTGACCCCCATCAGTCAGCGGGAAGGGCCCACCTCGCCCCACAGAACAGAGCAGTTGGGAGAACAGGCGTTCCTGCACACCTGCAGCAGAGACGCTGCCTGTGGGGGGGAGCTGCCGGCCCCCCGCGGCCCTCCCGGCGCCTCCCCCGGGCCCCGGGTGCCGAATCCCGCCGGGGGGGTCGGCAGACTTTCCTCCCCGCTGCCGCGGACGCAGACACCGCTCCTGCGCCACAGCCACCCCCCTCTCCCCGTCAGCCCCGGCAGGAGCGGGGCTGCTGCCACAGGAGGCGCGGGAGCCCTCATCCACCCCTCCGCCCGCCCCGACCGTCCCTCAGGGCGGCCCCCCCCGTCCCGGTGACAGACGCATTCGGTGGGGAAGCGGTCCCGCGGGGGCAGGGCACGATTCGCGCCCCGAGTGTCCCGATCCACCCCGCAGCAGGTGCTCTTCCCTGACTCCCGCCGGGCCCGAGGCAGGCGGCAGCGGGGGCTGGCGCCGGGACAGCGGGAGAGCCGCCCCCGAGGAGGGGCCCCGCCGCGGAGCGCCGGTCCCGCCGCAGCCCCCCGGCGCCCCCCGGCCCGCGCTGAGGGCGGCGGGGCGGAGCGGAACGGCGGCGGGGGGCGGGCGGTGCGTCTGCGCGGCGGGCGCGGGCGGGAGCCCTTCTTCGCGCGGGAGGGGCGGGCGCGGCTCAGCGCCGGTGCCGGCGCTCACCCGGGGCGGGGCGGTCCGGGCCGGTCCGGAGCGGCGGGGAAGGCGGCCTCGTCCGCTTCGCTCCCCGGCGCGGCCGCGGCGTGGGCTGTGCCGCCGCCCGCGCGGGGCCCCACGGGCCTGGCCCGGGCCCGGGCCTGGGTCGGAAGGGACCCCTCAGGGCCGTCCGGGCCGCCCCTGCCGCGGGCAGGGACATGAGCCGCTCGGCCGGGCCGCGTCCCCTCGCCCCCCGCGCTGAGCCGAGGGCTGCGCTGCCCTCCGCCCTGCCCGGGGCGAGCGGGCCTGAGGGGCTGCGGGGCTGCGGGCAGCGCTCGCCCGGAACGCCTTCCCGCGGGGGTTCGGCTCCGCTTCTTCCCGGGGGGGAACGGCGTCCGGGAAAGGTCTTCTCCGCACGGAGCGGGGCGGGGGGGGCGGGCGGAGCAGACGCGGGGCTGGGGGGCGGCTGCGGAAGAAGCCCCGGCTGGAGGTGCTGGAGAGAAGGGGGGCCCTGCCTCCTTCCCTCGGGCCGCCCCTCGGGTTGGCTCGCGGGGGGGTGCGCGGGGCGAGGAGCCCCAGTTCAAGTCCCACGTGTGGAATTCGTGTCTGATTTACTTCGCTTAGTTACTGACGGCTGTGGATCCTTCACCGACGTGTGTTTGCGATGCGCGTTTAGTGCTGAAAACGGCTTCAAAAACGTTTGATACGGAGATCTCGCCAGCTTGTGTTCTGCTGGCACTGGCACTGGACAGGTACGTCTTTGTGTAACACCACCACCCCCAAAAAAAAACCCCATTCCGCCCTGAAACAGGAGTCCCATTCTGGACCCCTTCTGTGCCTTTTAGCGGGGAGTCATTTCCTTTCAGGCGACGCGGATCCAGACGTATATTGGGTTTTACTGTAGCTGAATAATTACCCCTTAGGCTCTTTGGCTGTGGAGGGGTAGTTTGTTGTGTGCCTGCAGAACAGCCTGAGGCAGATTGGTTTCATCCACTGACAACAGCGAAATAGCTGTTTTGGAAAGTGCCTGTTAGTTACGAGAAGGTGATTGAGGAGAACTTCATGTATACATTACGTAACTTTTTGCACACACATGTGCGCGCACACACGCACGCCTGTGTATATATCCACATGTGGAAGTGTATATGCTGTGAGCTTATAGATTGAGAGCTTTAGGAAAAAGAGTAGTAAACCACTGCATACAGAAGAATGTTTGATTTGTGGCGAGAAGATTATCTAAAACTGTCTTTTACCCTTTAGGATGGCGCCAGAAGTTGCTGCAGTAGGAAGAACAGGTGGCTATAAGCACCTCTGTGATCTGTGGGCAGCTGGAATAACTGCTACAGAGCTTGCTGAGCTTCAGCCTCCAATGTTTGACCTACATCCCGTGAGGTGAGCAAAGGGTTAAAGCGCGGTGTGTAAGTACAGCTTCCCAAATCATCCATTTGGAGTAGTGGGTACATGGGTGCTTGTGGTGTTTGGGGGTACTGCAAGGGTGTTGGGTTGTAAGTGTTCTGGATGTACGTGATAGAAATTGGGACAACTCCTTTTGCTGTATAAATGCGTCATGTTGTCCTGGTAGCGTCTCTTAAACGGATGGACTTCTTCCTGCCAACTAAACAATGTATTCAAAATTCATGGCAGATAATGTACTGCCATGTCACCCACAGAAATACTGTTGGTTTTTTTAGAGCGCTTTTGCTAATGATGAAAAGCAACTGCCAGCCTCCTGAGTTAAAGGACAAAATGAAATGGCAAGTACTTTTCTGTTTCAGTAGATAATGATCATGTATTTCACTGGGCAATTGATTCTCATGTTTACCACTTCCTTTTACAGGTCCAGTAGTTTGAATCATTCTGTGAAAACGGTACTTAGAAAAAAATCCTGAAAAAAGACCGACAGCTGAAAAGTTACTACAGGTATAAATTTATGTGTGGGATTTTTTTTAAGTTCTAAAATTAAAATGTGCTTAATATGAGCGGTTGGAATTTTAATCGGTGTTTTTCCTTCTGTCTTTCAGCATCCTTTTTGTTACCCAGCCCTTAAATCCAAGTCTTGCTATTGAACTTTTGGATAAAATGAATAATCCTGATCATTCCACTTACCGTGATTTTGATGACGATGATCCTGAGGTAGGAATACGTTTTAATCGCAGGATCAGATTAAGGTTTCATTTGCCGACAAAACTAAATGCTTATGGTTCATTGAGGCACAGAATGTTTTGTGATCTGGGAACAGGCTGAAGGGTTGCTTTTACTTTTGGTTGTGCTGCTCTGTCACACGTCCAGGCCCTTAGCAAAATTCATTATATTTGGGGGAGAGACGCTCAAAGAGAAAGAGATGAAAACACCTTAAAATTTTGTTTGTGGTTGTCCTTCAACAATTTTGCAGCAGTATGTGTGGACTGCTTCTCCAGTCCCGAGTTCTGTCGTGCATTCTGCTTTCTGTTTCTCTGTGGAATTATGTTTCCATTCATCTCAAAGCAAGCATTCGTAAAAATAATTTTCTACTTCTGTAGAACTTGTTCTTTTGTTCCTAATTTACTTTCCTATGAGAAGAAGAGAATGATCCTGTAGTTGTTTTTGCCAAGGGGTTTGGTATGTGTTTCTTGCAGATTCTATTTTCTATCTTGGAATACTCTGAAACTCCATTTCACCTACGGTTTTGTCAAAGACAAAATTTCTGATTTTCTGCTTTAACAGCTGGGAAAAACCAACACGCTTATGTAAGATGATAAGCAGTGCAGGACTGAAGTGTTTCATAAACAAGAGAAAACAGATATTCTGTTACTGCATCCTGTCTTCATACTTAACTGTATGTTAGTGAAGACTTTCCAACTATCAATACCGTTAAACTGAGAGGCCAAAAAGGAAATGTTATCTGAGCAAAGACAAATGCTGGCCAGCATTGTCTTTACTTGCTCAAATCCAGTGTTTTAAAAACCCTTGTGTTGAAGGTGAGGACACTCTACAGATAAAATGTCTCCAAATAATTCTAACTTTCATGTACAAAAACGTACATGCAATCTTTATTTTTAGCTTCTGTTTGATTTCTGTCTTTCTTTGCTGCTATTATGCTAAAGAAACCTGCTAAAAACCAGGTACACAATACTGGGTTTCAAGTGAATATATTTTGGTATTGAAGTCTTTTATTGTTCACCTCCAGCCTCTGTTAGTGCCTCATAGGATACACTTGAGAAGTAGAAATGGGAGAAAAGACACGCTCTGAAATAAACTGTAAGCACGTGTAATATGACAACATTAAATATTCTTAAAATAATCATTGATATTCACATATTTCAACTAGTATTCTGCATAGCTGACGTATATAGAAACATTTTTAGTGATACAGAGGAAAAGAAAAACTTATGCTGTTTCACTTACGGATATAGGTTCTAGATGACTATGCCAAAGAAACATTAGTGTAAAACATTGGAATACACCTTTTGTCAGCACTTCAGCAAATCTCACTATTGCTTCATCTTAACTGAACAGGACGCAACCTGAGCTCTTCTGAGAGCTGGCTGGTATTGCTTCATATGCCACTGCAGGAGAGATATTCAGAGTGATGCCAGATTGTGCTAGGTAGCAGAATGGCAGAGGAAGATTTTTCTGCCTTAATTTAGTCTCTTGTTGTAGTTTGAACTGAAACAGTCCTGTAGAAATCAGGAGAGGAGGTGGTTGATCGCTGGCCATTACAAGCAGACTCCATCCCCCAAGCTGTAGTCATTCTTTTGTTTGAATTAAATCAGAGCAATCCTTGGCGCTTTAGTTGTCTTTCCTGAAGCTAAAATTGAGGGGAGGAGTGTTAATGAGCGTCTGCCAAAGAGCTTTCCTGGAAGATGCGATAAGCTCTCTCCAAACTCCATTCACGGCTCTTTAGTGCTCGTGAATCCCCCCAGAGAACAGGTCCCAGAGGGAATTCCCACAATGGCTGTGTGTTTTATCTAAATTACATCTGTATTGCTGCTCTAAAGAGGGCACTTGACAGCCTGTTTGCTGAATGGTTTTCCTCCTCTTTCTAATGAGTAGGTGGGGCAAGTGGCGATCGTGCTGCCTTTGTGATGGAAGAGTACTTTCTGTGCCCCTTAGTTTCCAGCAGGCACAAGTTGGGGGTGTGCCTGTGCCAGAAGTTTCCATCAGTGGGGCTGTGATGCACTCATTAAACGGGATTTGTCTTTTTTGTTAGCCTTTGGAGCTGAATTGGGACTAATTGCAGTCCAGCTTAGATTCTTGTTTTCCTTTTCTCCTCTTTAGTTGGTCAAGTAAAATTTGGTCCACCCTTGAGGAAAGAGACGGAGCCACATGGTGAGTTTGTGAGTTACAAGCAGCATGGGCTATGCTCTGCACATTATTCCCTGCAAATGTCTGTGGAGGAGGAGAAACCCAAGGTGTGTAGCATACCTCCTTAGCGCTGCTGAAGTTGGTAGTGATTTTTCTGACAAGTGACATATTGGTCCTGGATCTTTTGGTGCCATTGCAGTATATGCAGCAAGACCCCTTATTTGTGGGCTCTGCCAGGTGTGATGTATGTGCTAAGCAACAGCCCTTGGTCTTGTGGGTTTCCTCTATGCTTTATACCTCATTGCCAAGTATATCATTCCCCTTATTTATAGAGTTATGCTTTTTAATTGTAGAATGCCTGTGCATATTCAAATGTTCCTCTCCCTTGTGCTTGTATTGACAATGATTGAGAATGGAAATAATAAAATTGAGAGCCTGGGAAAGAGGTATTGACACGCGGAAACAAACTTCACAACTCACACAGAGTTATAAAGCAGGCATGTTTATTGCGGCACCGGGTGCAAGGGGATTTCTCCTCAAAGCTTGCACACCGGGTTAAAATCATGACAGGTATTTAAAACAGTTAACAACGTTAGTTATTCCTACTGGTTCTACCCCTTAATTAACTCTTGGTTAATACTTTTCTCACTTCATCTTAAAGTTACAGTTCTCTTTTAATTCACCACGCATGCTCAGAGAGTAGGGGGCTTAACTGGGTTGGGGCTTTTCTAGCTAGGAGGTGTGTTCCTTAGCATTCTAATGACATTATAATGAGACAAGTTAACTCTAGGGTACTGTTTTGGCAGTCCATTCTATTTTTCTACGATTCGTCCTTGTGCTAATCATTATTGCTAGTTAGCAGAGAGCTGGTGAAGACAGTCTTTATCTGTAATATGTCTAAGTGCCAGGTGCAGTTGTTATGAAGTATCTTCTTTACATTCTTCTGATTCTTCTTGCTTGTTTTTAACAGTTGTTTTTGACCTTGTTTTTCAAGATATTCTGTAACATTTCCCCCCTTTGAAACTTACGGATATATTTTATAATTTAACCTTGTCACACATTCTCAAATCTACCTGTCCTCTTACAACCTGGAAAAAGAAATAGAATATAAAATATTTCAATTCTAACCTGGTTATGCACGCAATAATACTATTAATACTATAATAGTATCAATATTATTAATAATAATTTCCAAGAGCCTTATTGAAGCAATTCTGTGGAAAAATCAGTTATCTTATGCATAGTCGATACCAAGTCTTCTCAGTGGTTTGGATATTAGTTCAGTCTGAAGTTCTGGGATTATCATTATATCAGTTCAGCGATGCAGTTGAAACAACAAAGTCGGTACCGAGCCCACGGTCGGGACGGTTTTCCGAGATGAATAACTCAATAACAACTAGTTTGTTATTAAGCAGGCATTCTTTAATACAGCGCTGGGCAGCACTGGGGATTTGTCCACCAGGAGTGCTCCAACAGGTTAGCAAAGCACCTCAGTTCATATACAGAAAAATCATACATATTCATCAGATTTCTACAAAGACTGGTCTTACCTGGTCTTATGTAGATGAGTTCCTGGAATTCATTTGCATAGCCCAAGCATGCGCAGTAAAATTAGGATTAGGGTCTTTTCACCCTCCGGTGGTCATTCATAGTCTTCTTCACACTGTCTGCTAGTTGAACTTCGGGCTTCCTTTGTCCATACATAGTCATGGGATTGGCTTATCCATCCTTTGGCCTCGGAATGTTAACGAGCTACCTCAAGGCCCATTTGATCTTATCAGGAAGGGAGTTACATATCTTGAAACATCCTATTATCAGTTCTGCTCAAGGAATAACTAAAACTATGCAAGTAAAGCTTTTATGTATCACAGTAGTGTCTCAGCCAGGGACCGTCAGTGATTTAACCCTTCATTCATTCCCCCCTTTTCTTTAAACTTTGTAAATTCTTTTACAAAGATTCAAAATTATCGTATTTCATTACCTTAGGCAAAGCCCAAACTCTGACAGTCAGCTTTTTCAGCTTATACCACAAGAGGCAATTGACGACTGTTAGTATGATAACAAATACCAACAGTATCAAAAGTGGATGAACTAAAACATTCAAAGTTTGTTTTGCAGAGGGTGAGTATCCTGAAAAGATATCCCACCAATGATGGGCAGTATCAGATTCAATTTGACTAGATAGTCCAACAAGTTTGTCTTTAGTTATCACTGTTTTAATGACAGATTCTGCTAGTGTCTTATTTCGCTTTCTTAAGTGCTCTTGAAGTTCTTGAGATTGGTTCAATATCTCGTTTAATTTCTTTAGAGATAAACTTGCATGACTTAACTTTAAGCTCTCATAATGCTAAAACATTGCCACTTGCTCCTCTGTATATGCAAAGAATGAGTATGTTTGCCCATGCCAAGTTTAATGAATGGGCTGGTTACGTTACATTCTTCAACTATTGATTGTTAGTCACCAAGCACACATTTCTAGCATTAACCTTTACAAACATTTTGAATACATTAGGAGAAAGGATTATCCATTTACAACTATTAACAGAATGTTCTAACAAGCAAGGTTCATATAACTGGGATTATTGTGCACACAAAAGGCCGTCAGGGGTGTTCTCGCTAAGATCTAAATCGTATTTTTTATTATTATTACCAATATACTTCCGGTAACCAATATTCTAGATTCTCTTGACTCGAAAAGAGTGTTGGCAGAATTAAAAATTTACACATTATTTCTGGGTCGGTTACATTATAGAATATCAATTTTCCTGCACACCACGTATCATACATTAATATTTGTTTCGGATCAGTCTTACAGACATGGGTCCTGTGGGTTGGGATTTCCATGATCCACTGGGCGCTTTCTTAATTCTTGAATAGTGGATCCAAGCAGCGTGTTTCTCAAGCTTGACTGCAGTGTAGGTTGTGAGCAGAACTTGAAAGGGGCCACTCCATTTCTCTTCAAGAGGATCACCTGAAATATTTTTAACATAAACCCAATCCCCAGGTTTAAACAAATGCACCGGGGAATCCAAACCCCATGCTCTAGTAGACATTACTAATTTATTTACTTTTTGTAATTGCTTCCCCAATGCAATCAGATATTGTTGTATATTAATTTCTCCTACTTGGGTGAGATCTTGCCCTTGATACCTAGGTTGAAATGGTCTTCCATACAAAATTTCAAAAGGACTCAGTTTCTCCTTAGTCCTTGGTTTGACTCGGAGCCTTAGTAACGCAATCGAGAGGGCTTGATCCCACCTTAAATTGGTTTCCTGGCAAATCTTACTCAACTGTGTCTTTATTAAGTGATTCATCTTTTCCACTTGCCCACTCGCTTGCGGGCGATAAGCTGTGTGCAATTTCCAGTTAATTTCTAAAAATTTACTAACTTGTTGAACTATTTGTGAGACAAAATGTGGTCCCCTATCAGAGGAGATCACTTCTGGCACTCCAAATCTAGGAATAATTTCTCTCAATAAAATTTTTGTTACCTCTCGGGCTTTATTGGTCCTACAAGGGAAGGCTTCGGGCCGCCCAGAAGAGGTGTCAGTTAATACTAATAGATACCTATACCCCCCTTTTCTAGGGAGTTCTGAAAAATCTATCTGCCAATTTTGACCTGGAACTTTCCCTTTGTCAATACTTCCAAATTTTACACGATTTTCTACTTTTGGATTATTCTTTAAGCATGTTTCACATCTATCACCCATGGTTTTCACAGTTTGAAACAAATTCCTGGCCACTATTTGCTTTGTAAGGGAATTATACAAAGCCTCAGTTCCCCAATGGGTCTTGTCATGTTCTGTTTTCACCAGTTTCCATAATATTTTAAAGGGAACTATTATTCTATTATCTTTTAATTTCGCCCAACCTGATGATTCAACTTCTGCTTCCAGATCTTTAATTAATCTAAGATCCTTTTCATCATAATTGACCAAGTCTGGTAGGGGCAAAGCTCTTTCAGGAACCAAACTTAATACCTTACCTTGTTCGGCCGCTCTTTTTGCCTCATAATCTGCCAATTTATTCCCCCCTTCCTGAGCAGTGTTACCCTTCTGATGCCCTTTGCAATGCATAATTGCAATCGCCGAGGGCAACTGTACCGCATCCAAAAGTCTTAGGATCATGTCAGCATGCTTAATATGTTTTCCTTGGGCCATCAGAAGTCCCCGTTCCTTCCAAATAGCTCCATGGGCATGAACGACACCAAAAGCATACTTTGAATCTGTCCAGATATTCACTCGTAGTCCTTCAGCAAGCTCTAATGCTCTCACCAAAGCAATTATTTCGGCTCGTTGTGCAGATGTACCCTTAGGGAGTGACTTTGCTTCCACCACTTGATCTGTGGTGGTCACGGCATACCCCGCCATCCGAGCTCCATCCTTTACAAAACTACTCCCGTCGGTATACCAAGTGTGTTCAGCTTCCTCCAGCGGCTCCTCCCTCAAGTCAGGCCTGCTTGTATACACGGCCTCAATGGTCTCTATGCAGTCATGCACAACAGTTTCCATTTCCTGCTTATCGCTTAGAAAAGAAGCAGGGTTAATGACAGTAGATGTAGTAATTTCCACATCATCTTGTTCCATCAATACTGCTTGATATTTCAAAAATCTTGATGGCGAGAGCCAGTGTCCCCCTTTTTGTTCCAAGACGGAAGTCACAGCATGAGAAGTATACACAACCATCTTTTGCCCCAGAGTAAACTTTCGGGCTTCTTGAATAATCAACACAACAGCAGCTACTGCTCGAAGGCATCCTGGTCATCCTTTACTAACTTCATCCAATTGTTTTGAAAAGTAAGCTACTGCTCGTTTATAAGGACCCAGCTTCTGAGCCAGAATTCCCAAAGCCACTCCTTGCCTTTCATACGAAAACAGCCAGAAGGGCTTTGTTATATCAGGCAGGCCCAAAGCTGGAGCCCTCATCAGTTCCAATTTAAATTTTTTAAATGCCCTTCTAGCTTCGTCAGTCCATACTAATTGTGTCTGGCTGTTTTCCAGTAGTTCGTATAATGGTTTAACCATAAGTCCATAATTATAAATCCATAATCGGCACCAACCTGTCATTCCCAAAAAGGTTCGAAGCTCTTTTACCGTGGTCGGTTCTGGAGTCCTGCAAATAGCTTCTTTTCGGTCTTTTCCGAGCTGTCTCTGTCCCTTGGAAATCACAAATCCCAAGCATATTACTTCTTTCTTCAGGATCTGGGCTTTCTGTAATGAGACTCGGTAACCACTTAGTCCAAGAAAATTCAACAAACTCACAGTCCATTCTTTACATTCTTCATTCGTTTCTGTGGCTATCAAGATATCATCCACATATTGCAAAAAATTCCCATTTCCCTGAGGTCTTTCCCAGGCCTCTAATTCTTTAGCTAATGGATTTCCAAAGATTGTGGGGCTGTTTTTAAATCCTTGAGGTAGCACTGTCCAGGTTAGTTGGGTTTTTCGTCCTGAATCAGGGTTTTCCCATTCAAAGGCAAACAAATTGCGGCTTTCAGGGGCCAAGGTGAGGCAAAAGAATGCATCTTTCAGATCTAATACTGTGAACCATTCATAGGTTTCCTTTAAATTAGTCAATAAGGTGTATGGGTTTGCCACTACCGGGTGTAAATCTTCCACTATCTTATTTATTGCCCTCAGGTCCTGTACTAATCGATAGGTTTTGCCATCAGGCTTTTTGACAGGTAGAATAGGAGTGTTATATTCTGAAGAACATTCAATTAATAATCCAAATTTTATAAACTCTTCTATAATGCTTTTCACTCCTCACCTGTCTTCCAATTTCAGAGGATACTGCTTTACCCTAACAGGTTGTGCTCCCTCTTTGAGTTTAACAACAACCAATTCTGCATTTTTAGCCTTTCCAGGTATCCCTGAGGCCCATACTCCTGGGTATACCTGGTCTTTTATTTCTTGTGGAATTCTTTCTTCCCTAATTTGGGGTTCAGTAAGAGCCAAACTTAAAATTTCCATGTGGTTTTCTTCTGGTATTTTAAATTCAATTTCTCCATTTCTAAATCTTATTTCGGCATTCAGTTGTTCTAATAAGTCCCTTCCCAAAAGTGGTTTAGGAGCCTCAGGCAGGTAGAGGAATTTATGTATCCCTACACTTTTCCCAATTTTGAATTTTAATGGTTTCAGAAAGAATGCCTTCTCAACCTGTCCAGTTGCTCCTACAATATTAACAGTTTGCCTACTCAGAGGTAATAAGGTCTGATTCAATACTGAAAACGTAGCACCTGTATCTATTAAAAATTCTACAGGTTTCTTTTCTTTCCCTAGCTGAACTTTTACCAAGGGCTCCGCTAGGGAAGATTGCCCTGGTCCCCGTCAATCATCTTCTACATCTGTTACCATCACCAGGTTGCCCAACTTCAGGCAATCCCTTTTCCAATGCCCCATTTGCTTGCAGTAAGCACACTGATCTTTCAGGAGGGGTTGATTTCCCCTAGGTGGGGCACTTACACCGCTTCTCATGGCCCCCCTCCCTCCAACAGTGTTGTTTCTTGATGGGTTGCGAGGGGGTACCTGGCCCCCTGTGCTGCGTAAGGCAGCCACTGTAGCACTGGCAATTGTTTTGCTCATTACTCTCCCTTTCTGACTATCCCTATTCCGATACACTTGCCAGGCAGCCTCCAACAATTTCTCTAAATCTCTCATATCTGTCCCTTGCACTTTCTGTAACTTTCTCCTGATGTCATCTGCCGACTGTCCCAAAAACAGGAATATCAAATGACCCTTTCCCTCCTGAGAGGTAGGGTCTAAAGGGGTATATTTCTGCATTCCTTCTTTTAATCAGTTCAAAAAATCAGTAGGGGATTCTTTTCTATCTTGTTTAATTTCATACAATTTAGACCAATTCACTGATTTCGGGACAGCATTTCTTATTCCATAAGCAATCCATTCCCTGTACCGCACTAACAAATTCCGGGCTCCTGTCTGATTAGGGTCCCAACCGGGATTAGTAATCGGAACATGGTTATCCACCGTTCCGGGCAGAGTTCCAGCTAAAACCAGAGCCTGTACCTGGGTCCTAGCCGCTCTCACAACCATCTGCTTCTCTGACTCACTAAACACCGCATCCAGCATTGCATCCACATCTTCCCAGTCAGGGTCCTGGGTTTTAACAATCAATTCAAAGCCTTTAGCAACCTTTTCGGGATCATCCCGATAATCACCTGCAGTAGCTCGCCATCCCTCCAAATCTGCTAAAGTGAAAGGTACTTTAATTCTGACAGGTCCTCCTGCTCCCATTGCCTGTCTTAGTGGAGCCTGTATGATAGGTCCCACTTTACTTCGAGTTCTGGTAATGATGGGAGAAAATTTAACATTAATCTCTTCCCTTTCCCTTGCCTCTGATTCACCCCTAACAGCACCAGCATCTCCTTCTCTCTATCACCTTCTCCTTCTGGTAGAGGCAAGCAATCCTCTAATCTCTCATTCTGTGAACCGATCTTTAAACATCTTTGCCCAATGCTGCAAGCCGAGCAGCATCTTTTTAGCTTCCTATTTTGCTTCTTGTTCTCTTTTTCTATCGCCAGGACCATAGGGTCCTGGGGTGCTAAATTGATTCCGCATTCTTTTTGCCATTCAGGGTGATTTCGCAAAGTGAAAAACATATCTGCATAAACCACTTCATCCCATTTTCCTCCTCGGCGCAGAAATAACATAAGCTGCAACAAAGTGTTGTACTTTAAAGTTCCGTTAAAAGGCCATTTTTCTTCATCATCTAGCTTCTATAAAGGCCACCACTGGTTACAATATTTAATTAAGGTCTTACGATTGAACAGTCCCTCCAGGTGGTCCCCCGATATCTTTCCAGTGGTCTAAAATGCAGCCCAAAGGGCTCTTTTTCAACACTCCGCCTTGTTGGTTCCCCATTCTCAATTTATAGGACACAAGGACAGGGGTCGGGGCACGAACACTACACAAAACTGACAATTACTATCACAGATAAAATAACAACTATTAACTCCCAGGTAAAAAATGTCAACTTAGGCTGATGAAAGATTTTCAAATACGCGTATATCAGACTGCAATCAAATACAAATGCACAACCAAATGACCGTACTAACCAAATGATCAATACAAACCATACAACGTAGTAACCAAGTGATTAATACAAATCATACATGCAATTGTATGCCACCCGGCGGGCTTCTCACGAACCGCGACTTAAGAGCAGCTTCAAATGACCGGTCCCAAAGCAAAAAGAATGCCTTATTCTTACCAGAGGTCCTTGTCTGCCCCCGCGAGGATCCGCTGAATCGGTGAGTCCCTCCAGAGAATTCTCCAGGGCCGGCCTAGGGAGTCGCCGACTCAGAGGTTCCTGCAGCCGGACAGAGATCGTCCCATCTGGGTCGCCAAAACTGAAACAACAAAGTCGGTACCGAGCCCGCGATCGGGACGGTTTTCCGAGATGAATAACTCAATAACAACTAGTTTGTTATTAAGCAGGCATTCTTTAATACAGCGCTGGGCAGCACTGGGGATTTGTCCACCAGGAGTGCTCCAACAGGTTAGCAAAACACCTCAGTTCATATACAGAAAAATCATACATATTCATCAGATTTCTACAAAGACTGGTCTTATCTGGTTTTATGTAGATGAGTTCCTGGAATTCATTTGCATAGTCCAAGCATGCGCAGTAAAATTAGGATTAGGGTCTTTTCACCCTCCGGTGGTCATTCATAGTCTTCTTCACACTGTCTGCTAGTTGAACTTCGGGCTTCCTTTGTCCATACATAGTCATGGGATTGGCTTATCCATCCTTTGGCCTCGGAATGTTAACGAGCTACCTCAAGGCCCATTTGATCTTATCAGGAAGGGAGTTACATATCTTGAAACATCCTATTATCAGTTCTGCTCAAGGAATAACTAAAACTATGCAAGTAAAGCTTTTATGTATCACAGTAGTGTCTCAGCCAGGGACCGTCAGTGATTTAACCCTTCATTCACAGTTAGGGTCATTAATTGCTCGTATATGATCACGGTTTAGGTTTGGCAACTTTGGTTTTTTTCTTAATTCTTTGGTATCAATCCCCCCTTTTGAAGTAGTTAGATTTTTATTACTTCCATATGTTTCTTTCAATGGTTCTTTTAGTACAGCCTATGCAGATTCCTATAATAATCACAATCACGATCACATAAATTACTCCCTCCAGCAATGTAGCTAACCATCCTTTTAGAGACCGCCCACCTAATTCTTGGAGATTTTTGTTGAACCGATTATTTTCCGCCGCCTCTTTTATCGCTTTATTGTCTTTTGCTACTTTTCTCATTTTGTCTAATTGTTCTTGCAGGTTTTCAGTGATATTTGGGATGCGGATACAGCAGTGCTCTTTGTCTAACTTAAGATAGCCACACACTCCTTGTTCTTTGACTAATAGCAAGTCTAAGGCCAGCCTATTTTGTAACGTCATTTCAGTGTTACCTTGGATTTGTTTGTTGATAATTTGGAATCCTTTCTGAGTGGCTCTCGATAAGGCTTCCACCTGCCAAGTCAGATTTTCTATTAACATTCGATTTTCTAAAGGCATCAGCCCTGGTAATGGGAAACTTTGGAATCCCCGCTCAAATTGTACTGCTGCGGAAGGCTCCGTCCAAATATCGGGGTCTTTTTCTGTCTCGGTATCTCTTTTAATTCATCCCCAATATTGAGCTTTGATTGGACTCTTTTTCCATATAGGACATAAGGTCAGTAATCCTGAAGTTGCTTGTCTAGTTATTGTACTAAGTCATAGTCGGGTAGTCCAATACCCATCTGATGTAACCCAGGTTGTGTAGCCTGGGGATGGAACGTCTTGTTTACAATCATTAGTTGAAAAATTTTGGTTTTTACAACATTCTATCATTGTCAAGGTAGAATTTAGGATTGATATTTCACTCTAATTTAGAACATTGGGGCACATCCAATTGGTTTGGCTAACATAAGTAGCCTTCGTTCCCCAATTAAAGCCCCAGTCCACATTCCCTATATATTTCCAATGTCTTTCCAAAGGTCTGGTCCAAATTCTGAGTTTTGTTCTAAGGTTAGTACATTCTGGAGTGGTGGTTACGTTAGGTACTGTATTATTAGTGACGCAGAGTTTCAGTAATCCTGCGGCCTGTCCGCCGGAGGCTGCCAATGCTATTTGCAGAAACTGGGCATGTAAGGGATGGATCCCTTGGGGCATTGTTTTTCTGAGCCTCTCCCAAATACTGTTCTGTTGTCCCCTGATCTCCAAAAAGTAGCATCTTGTAAAACATCGCTTCCTCTCTGTCTACGTTTATTGTCTTTGTCTAAATAGTAAGAGACATTGGCCTGCTTAAAGGCTCCTGTGATGTTGTCGTGTTCCTCTAGTAAAGATAAATTTACCTGGATAGTGCCCCATGGGATGGACTGACTGGCCGAGTGAGGGACTGGGACGCATGCTGTAACGCTGGTAAGACTATGCATTTTGCCAAACCCTTGTATCAAAGTTAGAATTAGGGTTTCATCCAAATCTGTATTGACCTCTCCACCTGTATCAACTTCCGCACTTCCTGACATCGCTGCAAGAGATATAACCCAGAACTTCATGATTCCCGCGTTAATTTTAAACGTAAAGGTCCCTCTTGTTTGACAGTCCATTGTGGTGACGCGGCTGGCTTGATGCTGCTGCGATGTATCCACGGACCGACTCCCTCAAGCTTGAAAGCAGTATGGGTGGTGAGTAAAACTTGAAGAGGTCCTTTCCACTTCTCTTTCAACAGCTCGTCTGACCATGTCTTCAGATACACCCGGTCCCCTGGTTGGTAGTGATGCACAGGCACGTCCAAAGATAGTGGCGTGCTCACAGTGATGTACCTGTGGAGAGAGGACAAAACTTTCCCAGAGAGATAACATATTCTTTTAGGTAATGTCTTCCTGCAATTTCAGGATTAACTCCTGTTTCAGTCATCTGATAAGGTTTACCATATATGATCTCAAAAGGACTAACCTTTTCTTTGGTTCTAGGCTGGATGCGTATCCATAGCAAAGCTAAGGGTAAAGCATCCAGCCACTTTATCTGAGCCTCCTGGCAAATTTTACTTCTCTGTCTTTCTAGGCTTTGGTTCATTCTTTCTACTTTTCCACTTGATTGAGGTCTCCGTGGGGTATGGAGATCCCATTTTATCCCTAACGCTTTCGTCAAACTTTGAACAGCTTCTGCTATGAAGTGTGGGCCCCTATCCAAAGATAGTCCAATGGGTACCCCAAATCTCGGTATTATTTCCTTAAGTAGCACTTTTGCTACTTCTTTTGCCTTGTTGATGCGACAAGGGAAAGCTTCTGGCCAGCCTGAGAAAGTATCTAACGTTACTAAAAGATCTCGGTATCCATTTTGCCGTGGTAATTCGGAAAAGTCTATTTGCCAGTAGTCTCCTGTTTCCTCTCTTTGTCACCCCTGGTAAAGGTCTTCAGGGTAGGCGAGGATTATTCTTCAGGCATAGCTCACATTTCTTTGCTATGCTCTTAATTATTCCAGTCATTCGTACACTTAGCACTTGTGTTTTTAATGCTTCCACCATTGTTTGAATTCCCCAGTGAGTTTCTTGGTGTTGCCTATTGGCTATTTCACGCATGATTTCTTGTGTAACTATTACTTGGTGTGAAGGAGTTACCCACCATCCTTCTTAATTTTTGTTTGCTTTCAGTAGGTTAGCCAATGGATTGTCTTCTGGTGTATACTGCGGATTCTCAGGTCCCAACCTCTGAACCCTTTCTGGCAAAACTAGCAATATTTGACCTTCAGCTGTTTCTCTCGCAGCTCTATCTGCCACGCGGTTCCCTATATGCATTGGGCTATTTCCAGTTTGATGTGCCTTGCAATGCATAATTGCCACTAATTGGGGTAGATTAATTGCCGGTAGTAATTGTTGGATCATTGGCCCGTATTTGATTGGGGATCCCTGAGATGTGAGGAGTCCCCTTTCTTTCCAAATGGCTCCATGAGCATGCACCACTCCAAAGGCAAATTTTGAATCTGTCCATATATTAACAGTTTTACCTTTTGACAGTTCTAATGCTCTCAGTAAGGCTATGAGTTCTGCTTTCTGGGCCGAAGCGTTGGATGGCAGAGCTTTGGCCTCAGTCACTTCCTTACCAGTTACTACTGCATAACCTGGTTTTCGTGTTCCATTCCGCATAAAGCTGCTACCGTCTATGAACAGGTCCCAGTCTGCATTTTCTATCGGTAGGTCTTTCAGGTCTGGTCTGCTGGAGCGCATCTGTTCTACAGTTTGCAAACAGTCGTGTGCTAATTCTTCTCCAGCAGGATCAGTAGTTAGGAAGGTCGCTGGATTCAGGATCGTGGTTACCTTCAGCTCCACGTTGTCTTGTTCCAGCAGAACGGCTTGATATTTCAGCATCCAGCTTGGTGACAACCAGTGTCCTCCTTTTTGTTCCAGCACTGCTGTAACTGCATGGGGTACAAATACAGTTAATTTTTGCCCAAGGGTCAATTCTCAGGCCTCTTGGATCAGTAATACTGTAGCCGCCACTGCTTGGAGACATGCTGGCCATCCTTTGCTAACATTGTCTAGTTGTTTTGAAGAATACCCCAGGGGTCTTTTCCAGGATCCCAGCTTCTGGGCCAGTATCCCTGAGGCAATATGCAGTCTTCCATGCACAAATAATGCAAATGGTTTTTCCAAATTCAGAAGGCCTGGAGCTGGAGCATTCATTAAAGCTTGTTTCAATTTCATAAATGCATCTCTGCACTCCTGAGTCCAGAAAAGGAGATTTCCTTCCCCTTGTACAGCTTCATATAAGGGTTTGGGAGTGAGTCCAAAATTTATTATCCACAGGCGACACCATCCAGCCATTCCGGGAAATGCTCTGAGCTCTTGTTTCGATTTAGGTTCGGGGATCTGGCCAATGGCCTCTTTTCTTTCAGTTCCAAGACTACACTGGCCCTGGGAAATTGTGTACCCCAACTATATTACCACCTGCTGAGCGATCTGTGCCTTTTTCCGGGATACTTTGTACCCTGCCGTCCCCAAAAAGTTTAGGAGTTCTATTGTCATTTGTATGGAATCCTTCTTGTCATTTGTTGCTAGCAGTGTGCCATCTACATATTGCAGTAAGGTGGTATTTTTATGCCTCTTTTGCCAGTCTTCTAATTCTCTGGCTAATTGATGTCCAAAGATGGTAGGACTATTTTTAAATCCTTGTGGTAATACTGTCCAACACAAGTGAGTTTTTCTACCTGTCTTAGGGCTTTCCCACTCAAAAGCAAACAGTTCTTGACTTCTGGCTGCTAGCGGAAGGCAAAAGAAAGCATCTTTCAAGTCCAGTACAGTAAACCATTTGTCTGTTTCCTTCAGGGTGGTCAAGAGAGTATACGGGTTTGCCACTACTGGGTGAACATCCTGTACAATTTCATTTCTAGCCCTTGAGTCCTGGACCAATCTATACTCTTCTGAATGCGATTTTTTAATTGGCAAGATCAGGGTGTTGTATTCTGATGGACATTCTTTTAGTAATCCAAAATTTATGAATCGTTCTATTAATGGTTCTAATCCTTTTCTTGCCTCTTAATTTAATTGGATACTCTTTTTGTCTTACCGGTCTGGTGTCTGGTTTCAACTGAATGATTACCGGTTCTGCCGCTCGGGATCGTCCTGGTGCTCCTGAAGCCCATACTAGAGGGGTTACAGGATTTTCAGCTGCTTCTGGTATTTCCTGTAACTCGGCTTCCTTCTGTAACATAAAAACTTGAGCATCCAAAGCTTTCTTGTCAGGAATATGGATTTGGATTTTTCCTTTTTCAAAAGTAATTTGTGCATTCAATTGACTTCATATGTCTCGTCCTAATTAGCGGCACAGGGCAATCAGAGAAATCGATGGGTTAACACCCTTTTCCCAATTGTAAACTTCAAAGGCTGGAAAAATGGCCGATTTTCTTTCTGCCCCGTGGCACCAATAACTGATGTACTCTGATTACTCAAATTAGCCTTGCATGTATTCAATACCAAATAAGTGGCCCCCGTATCTACTAAAAATTGTACTTTTTCATTCCCCAACTTTACTCTAAGGAGGGGTTCTGTTGGGGAGGGTTCCGATTCTTCCCCCGGTCTCCCTCAGTCTGAATCTATTGTCATCATGTTAGCAGCCTGATTTGGCATCTTCTCACGACCTTGTCTTCTTAACTGCGGGCACTCCCTTTTCCAGCGTCCTTTCTGTTTGCAGTAAGCACACGGATTTATCTCCAGCAGCATTCCGACCCTCCGTACTCCACCAGGAAATCTTTTTCGCTTTATGGGAACTCTGAACTTGCTAGTTTCTTGGGCTATGGCTACTGCCAGCATCTTACTATCTTTAAGCCTCTCCTTTCTCTGCTTTACTTCCTCCACCTTTTCCCTGTTGTTGTACACTTTGCAGGCACGCTCTAACACTTTGTGCAATGAGCGGGCATCTGCCCCCTCTAGTTTCTGTAATTGCCGTTTTATGTAGACTGTCCCATAAAGATGTGGCCCAACGAGACAGCGTCTGCTTCATTGTCTGGATTCAAATCAGTGTATTTTCTTGCAGCCTCCATTAGTCTTTCAAAGAAAGAAGAGGGGTCCTCATTCTTTCCCTGAATGACCTGATACAATTTAGACCAATTCTTTGATTTTGGAATAGCATTCCAGACACCATACAGAATCACTCGTTGGTACTTGGATAATAATAACCTTTGAGCCTGGACGTTAGGATCCCAATTGGGATTATTGGAAGGGGAATGATCCTATATCCATCCTGCTATTGCAGCTTGAACATGCACTCATTCTGCCTCCTCCTTAGCTTTAGCCAAAAATCAATCTTTTCTCATCATAAGAAACTAAATTATTCAAGACAACTTGCAGATCTTTCCAGTCCGGATCCTGATTTTTGATTATAGTCTCCATAACCTTTGCCACCTGCTCGGGGTCCTCCCTATATACACCTGCCATCTCCTTCCATGCCTTTAAATCCGATACCGAAAACGGCACTTTTACCCAAACTGGTGCTCCGTCTGGTCCTACGGCTTGTCTGAGGGGGGCTTGTACGTTAGCCTGTACATTCCGAGCATTTCCCCTCCTAGTTCTCCCCGCCACCAGACTAAAATCCTCTTCGCTGGAACTGTCAGAATCATTGTCTCACTCTTCTCTCCTTCTGTTCCTACCCCTCCTTGGTACAACCAACATCTCTACCTCTTCCTGTTGCTCTTCTTCACAACTCTCTTTATATTTATTGCATTGCTTGCTGATGCCGCACGCTGAACAACAATGCTTAGGCGCTTTCTTTTTCTCTGCCTCTAGGGCTAATACACCACTTTCACTTGCACTCAAGCCACACTCCTTACGTATGTTATAATGATCCCGCAAAGCAAAGAACAAATTCACGTATGGTACCTCATCCCATTTTCCTTCACGCCTACAGAACAGCACTAACTGTAACACAATGTTGTAATTTATACTTCGTTCTTAGGCCATTTCTCCTGATCATCCAGAGTATACAGAGGCCACCAGTGATTGCAATATTCTATCCGTTTTTTCCGAGTAAGGGGATCACCCCCAAACTTGCTCCAGTGGTTTAGCATACACCCCAAAGGGGAACACTTAAGAATCCCCCCTTCAGTAGATTGTCCAGCACCCATGATGTAAAATGACCACGTAGATGTGTCCAAATCAAAATCCAGATTCAGGGCGTCCCTGTAGTAGCATACAAATCACACAAAATTATACAGTAGTGTACTCCCGATATCAATACCAGCAACTTAACAACATGTACTGAATTCAGATACGACTTATTTGCAAGCAACCAATACCAATATCAATATTAATATCAAATACCAATGTTGTTAGTCTCCCAGAGAGCTGTCACAGAAACTCACCCGACCAGGGAATCGGAGGGCCTCCCCGAAAATGCTCCAGTGCGCTCAGGAGTCCTCACAATTCCTCTGGTCCATCAAGATTCTGGAGAGCAGGTCCCATCTGGGTCGCCAAATTCTGTTACCGAAAATCGTAACGAAGAAAACTCTCCAAACCAAATGATAGTTTAGAAAGCCGACATTGGTTTATTGCAGCGGCGGGTGCATGGGGGATTTCTCCTCCTAACATGCATACCTGGTTAAAATCATGACAGGTATTTAAAACAATTACCAAAGTTAGTTAGGCCTACTGGTTCTACCCCTTGATTAACTATTGGTTAATACTTTTCTTACTTCATCTTAAAGTTACAGTTCTCTTTTAATTCACCACACCTGCTGAGAGAGTAGGGGGCTTAATTGGGTTGGGGTCTTTTCTAGCTAGGAGGTGTGTTCTTTAGCATTAGAATGAGATTATAGTGAGACAGGTTAACTCTAGGGCACTATTTTGGCAGTCCATTCTATTTTTCTAAGATTTGTCCTTGTGTTAATCATTATTGTTAGTTAGTAGAGAGTTGGTGAAGACAGTCTTTATCTTCAGTATGTCTAAGTGCCAGGTGCAGTTGTTATGAAGTATCTTCTTTACATTCTTCTGATTCTTCTTGCTTGTTTTTAACACTTGTTTTTGACCTTGTTTTTCAAGATGTTCTGTAACATCAAGACCTGATCCAGACTGCCCAATTCTGATTGAAATTGTGTCAGTTGCTCCTGCTTGTGTCTGAAGTAAATAGGAGTTAGGTCAGATTTGCAACTAATACAGATGTGTACTCAAAACCTCCCCTGAGATCCGAAATTGGTGACTGCTGCTTTCAGGGCCATTAGTTAATGAAAATGCCCTGAAGGCTGTAGTCAGTAAGAATAAGGCAATGTTGAGTCATGCACATTGCATTCTAATGGTGAGCAGATGGACCCCCTTTGTCTCCTGAAATGGCTGAAGAAGGGCAGTTTTCACTTGGGGCTGCTCTGCTCAGAAAAGAACTGGATGGAAAGAGCTGCCCAAGTGCAGCAGCCCTCCTACCTCTGTGTCTGTGTGTGTGCGTGTGTTTGTGTGTGTGTGTTCAGAAGTGCCTTTCTCCACCTTGCTGCTTCTCGGTCTGTTAGTAATTGAGCTGCAAGTCATCTGTGAATGAATGGGTGCTATTTCATTCTAGCCCATGTTGCCACGTGGCTGAATGGGGTTTCATCTTCTGTCTCTGAGCACGGTAAAGCTAGGCAAGCATTAAAAAAGAGAGACATGGAAGGACCATCTTTTGGCGGCGGTCCTCCACTTTTCACAAACTGGAGAGTTCGTGAAACTCTCCAGGCAGGCGGCTGTACCTGACTGCAGATATGCCGGACATCTAACCCCACAGCAAATGTGGAGTATGAGACCTTTTGTCTGCTATGGGACAAGACCCTGCTTGTAGGCAGTTGCTGGAGAACAGCTGATTCGTGTTAAACTTATACCTTCATTTTCCTGTGCAGTATCGTCTGCATTGCAGTTCTATCCACAAAGCTGAGATGCTTTTTCCCCTGCCTTTCAGGATTGCTGCAGGCATGTGTTTTAAAGATATGTTGATCTAGCCAGCATGCTGTAAGGGTATGGATAAGATCAGGTTTCTCAGTGATACTTTTTCTTCCCACCAAGTTAGACTGGTAAAAGAGATCATTTTCTACTAAGAAAGCTCATTCTATATGTTGCTAAAAACACTGGGCTGCTCAGACATTAGAGAAAGGGGCTAATTACAGAGAGAGAGGCTAGATAAGTCTCTCCATAGTAGCAACAGCACTGTGTTGAATGTGAGTTGTTTGCTAGCTCTTGTGACTGTCCTTTTCCCAAATAAGTATTGCTGGACTTGCCTCGCAGGTAGGAGAGCTGAGTCCCTGTGAGATCAAACACCTTGCCTGGTCCCTGGCAGAGCTGTCATTAGATGAGTGCGAATCTGTGACCGTCAATGTCATCCTTGGTGCATCTTCTGTGCTGCCTGTGGCACGGGAGGGATTTTTTCTATCTGTAGGAAAGAGAAAAGGTTTTGGGTTGGTTAAGAAAATGGGGAAGGTTTCTTCTCTGTGGCCCGGTTGTCCTGGGAGTCCCCGTGCTGCTTTGTAAGGGAAAGTTGCAAGGCTGTCTCTGTGGTGGAGCTGGTGAGTGCAGCACTGGTGACAGGACAGCTATGTTTCTGATGTGCCTGTTTCAACCCCCGCCAGGGGCTCTGGTGTTGGTGTTCGGAAGCTAGACAGTGCCTGTGCTGTCAGGTCTCATCTCAGAGCCTGCAGCAGGGCTTTTGGGGATGGTGGCTGATAGTGCTCTGTGTCCCTCTAGCACTGCAGCAAAGGAGAGGTTACTAATGCAACATGGCTGCCTGTTGCCCTTGGCTGGATGCTCTTTTGTTTCTGCAGGAGGGTAAGAGCTGTGTAAACAACGCTTCTCAGGGGATGGGGGGGAGGATTTGGAGCCCTGTAGAGCAGCTCCCTGCATGGACTGTTACCTGTGCCTCTAAGGAGACCAGGGCCAAGAGCCTGGTTTGGTCAGACCCTGCTAGGGTGGAGAAGGGTGGCTTGTCTGAAGTGCTGAGGTGGGTGGCTTGCTTCTGTGCTGGGCTGTGTGCAAGTGTGATCCCCCCCTCTCTGCTTCCTTGGGACTAGCTGCAGTCTGTGCTGTTTGAAATGTGTCCTTTGAGGCAGAAACGCAGGCAGGCAACTGAGAGCCAAGTGTGAATTGGGAATGGTGGCTCCAAGGTGAACCTGATGGTGAGAGTTGGATATTGTGAAGGAAAACAGAGGTGAGCTCATGGGGCAGAGAGGGTGTTGGCAAGGGAAGAGGGGCTTGTTGGTCCCTGTGGGGTTGTATGTACAGCCCCAGGAATGGAGAAGGAGCAGTGATGTAAACCCTGTACCTTCTCTGAGCTGGTGGTCCTGAGCATCCGTGGTGGTGTGAATTTCAGCTTCTGGGCTCTCCTTTTGAAAGCGTGGGTCTCCCCTGGGGAAGATGGCTGATGCTTCACTTTGTGGCTAGTTTGCAAGTGTTCTTGGAACTGATAAGCCCTGTCCTGAGGAAGAAGCCTGGAAGGGACTTGGTCTTCCCTGTCTCAGCTACACCTGTGTCTCTGGCAGCAAGCTCTGTGAGAGGGATGATCTTTCCACCTCCAAGCATGGTGAAGCCCAAGACTGGGTCAGAAAGCGGTGGCTGCAGTCTTCTACATCCTGCAGGACGTCCTGAACCGTGTGTGTAGGCTTGCAAAGTATGTACACCCATGTTGGTTTTAATTTCGGGTCCGTTGCTGTTCAAAAATGGCAGCTTGGCAGTGCTGCCTGGTGTCTGTATCCTTCAAGAGCCATGGTTATGGTGAAGAAGCTACTGGACAAGCTGGCTGTGGCCTCCCCCTGCTCAGCTGCCAGCACTCTGTCTGGTAGCGTACAGCTGCAGCGACACCTCCCCGCTGTGCTCTCTGGGAATGCAGTGTATTCCTACCCCTCAAAGTCCCCGTTAGCTCGAAAAAGTAATAATCTGTAGTGTTCACCTTCTCTGCCATCGGAAATTAAGCAGCTTTGGCAGACCGTGTGTGTTTTGGGAAACGCTGGAGCCCCCCCGAGGGCTTTGTGTGCAAAAGCCGAGAGAATCCAAGAAAGCTGCTTTTTGCAGAGAGCACCGGTCCCCTTCTGCTTGCTCACCAGAGCCTTCAGTTTGGGTGTTAATAAGTGAAAATGAGGGCCCTCGTTCTCCACGGAGAAACATTCTTGGGCACTGTGGTAATTTCATGCCTGGAAGGAGTCATATTTGCTGTATAATTTTTGTAACTTAAACCAACCAAATTAGCCTTGAGAAACTATAGTTCTTAATGAAAGTATTGAACTCTACGCTCCATTAGTTGGAAGCATCACCAGGCTCCTTGCACAAAGGGTGGACATCGGGTTTGCAAAGTCAGCAAGTAGTCTGATTTTATTAACGCTGGGGGCAGCAGCGATCCCTGGGTTTAAGGTTGTTCATAGTACTCCGAGCACTTAGTAGGGTCAGGCATACAGTCACATCAGGTCAGCTGCCCTGGCAAAATGAAGCAGCTAAGTGACATTTACCTTCCTTCTGTTCCCACCGGAAAACTTGTAAAAAGGAATAAAGGACAGTTTGGCTACTACTAGAGATTGGGTTAATAATGCCAGTAAATGGGATTCCAAAAGCAATGGAAGCGGGGGAAGGTGAGAAATGCCAGCAGGCCCTGGTGTGTGTTTGTGGCTCGTGGGACTGCACCCACAGCAAAAGGCTGTTTTGGCTCAGGGAATGTTTGTTCTGGGGTTTTACTGCTATGAATCTTGACTGTGCCACTTAAATACGGTCTAATCACGGAACAGGGTGGGGAGGCCTTAAGTTCTCTACTTCGGAAGGATGCCGCAGCCTGGAGACGTGGGTGTGTCCTCTGGTTCTGCCATGAATGGGATTCTAGAGTTCAAAGTTCCGTTGTTGCTCCTTCCAGGTGAGCTGAGAGATGGCCACTGGCAAGATGCATCTGTCCATGGGGTCCTCCAAAATGGCTGATGGATTCCAGAGCAAAGTGGTAGCACCTCGTTTTCCAAAGCTAGTTAGAGAGACAGAGGAGTCTGTAACTGTAAGTACCTGCTGTGGCTGGGCAGGACCTGTGTTAAGGCTGGAAACTCCCCCTGTGTCCCTCCTTCGCCTTCCCCTCGTGTTGTCTAGCAGCACTGTGAAGCTGGACCCCACCTCCCCATCGCTTTGCTGCCCGGCTTCTGCCGGAGGTGGCTGTCATGGTGCAGTGGGGGATGGAGTGCGTGCTGCTTTGGGGAAAGTCCAGAGTCTTGCCTGGAGGCCAAGTTAAATGAATGTCCTGGGCATTGCACTGGCATAGCTGAAGCGTGAGTGTGTGCTTCGTTCCATCCTCTTTGTGTGGGCAGTAATATCTTCTGTCGCGTAGGCATACTTGCCAGTGCTGCTCTGACCGTACCTGCCCTCCAGGCAGCCGGGCATGTGGTGGGCTGCTTGAGCTCTGCCTGAAGACGTGGCTGGTCCCAGACAGAACAGGTTGCAAAACAGTAATTGTATCTCATATCCCGTGTGGAGCACGGATCCAGCCCTGCAAACAGCAGTGGAGTCAGGGCGATTCCTCCTTCCCATCCAAGATGTCCCCTTTGCTGACTGGAGCTCACTTGACTGGAGATGACCTAGTGCTCAGGGTCTGTGAATGAGATATCTCTGTGTACTTCTGCAGAGGGGTCTGTGAGGCCAGAACAGAGAGAAAACAAGTGCTAATTAAGAAGAAATAACTAAAACTTGGGCCCATTCCTCTCCACGTCAGTCTTGGCACAATGCTGCTTTTCTGCTTTCCTCTGACTCACCCAGCTGTGACATCACACACGTGTTGGTTGTGAGAATTGTGCAAGGATAGAGTTTGGGGATTTCTGATAACTCATCCCCACTGTCTTCAAAGGTCACTGGCTCAATGCAGCAAAACTAAAAAGAAAACAAATGCCCGAAGAGCAGAGATCCCCAAACATGTCACATCAAATCACGAAGGAGAAGCTAACGGCGGGGCAGAGCCACTTGGTTAGAGCGTGTGTGTTCCGCTCTATATCATTAATTTACTGATGTTAAATATTTCAGCAGGTAACTTAGGGGACTTCCAGGACTATCCTAGTGGCTGTGATCACAAATTATTCATCAGTGGCAGTTGAAGAAGAAAAGCCTTTCTGAACAAAGGCATCTGTGTAACTCTTGCTGGTGTTTTGCATTTCAGCTGACTCCTTCGGCCTTCCTGAAGGAGATGTCTCTCACCACGGAGCAGAGGCTGGCCAGCACTGGGGAGATGAGGCGGCCCCGGATTATCCAGCTTCTAGACATGAGTGAAACCTCCCATCAAAAGGTAGCCTTTTCCTGCCCTTTTCCTTGCTGTTGGTGACATTTGAAGAGGGTGCGTGCTTGTGACAGGCCTGACTCCAGCTTCTCTGAATACCTCGGTGACTAGGTCCTGTTGTCCTTTCCAACTCCCGAGTGACTAGTGATAGGACAAGAAGAAATGACCTCAAGTTGCGCCAGGGGAGGTTTAGGTTGGTTGTTAGGAAAAATGTCTTTCCGGAGAGAGCAATGAAGCATTGGAACAGGCTGCCCAGGGAGGTGGTGGAGTCACCATCCCTGGAGGTGTTCAAGGAACGTGTGGACATGGCACTGCGGGACATGGTTTAGTGGGCATGGTGGGGTTGGGTTGGTGGTTGGACTTGATGATCTTACAGGTCTTTTCCAACCTTAGTGATTCTGTGAACTGCTGGTGGTGGTGGAGTTCCTTCTGCTGGGGGAAAAGTAAAACATTTTTCCCCGGTGAGACATTGAAGTCCTGATATGCTTAGTAGCCAATACAAATAACCTCTGCTGAACTTGGTGGGTTTTGCTGGAATTTAGCTACCAGTGCTAAAGCCCGATACTGGGGGAAGGCTGGGGCAGGACACCAGGGTGCGAGCTTGCCATTTTCCATCCTCCTGCTGAAATAGTCATATCTCGCTTCGGTACAGTTGCTGGCAAATGCTTGGGGCCATAGGACTCCCTCAACGGTGGCAGCATTGGCCTTTGAAAGCTGAGGGCCTACGGTAATTATTCAAGATTTAACAAAACCAATTGCATTAATGCTTTGGGTTGGAACAATGTGTGGGACCCTTGCAGGGTGTTAGAAATTGCAGGGTGCCAGATATACAGGGGAATCACGCCGGGCAGAGGCGATGTGGAGGTGCTTTATCTGGATCAACGTTTACTTTAAAGCTGCTTTTCCTACAGGACTGCTCAGTACAACACGCAGTCCAAATGGGTAGATTGCTGAGGTAGGCTGTTGAGTGGAAAATTGCCAGCCAGAGACCTGTAACGAATTGGTTAAGGATTGCCCTAGACAGCACGGGAGGTTGGGAATGCGTCAGACGAGTGCACAACTAACTGGCAGTGTGCCGCCGCCACACATGGAGACCTGCCCATGTTTTTCGAGGGGGAGCAGTGCAGCTGGAAGAGGGGAGACAAAGCAGGGAGGAATTTCCTCAAAGTAATGCCTCTGCTCTGTAAGCATTTGCTGTTTGTGTATGTTTTCAGCCATGCTTCTGCAGTGGTGTTAATTAAGAGCAATAATAGAATACAGTAAAGCATCCCTTTTAAAGCTCATGGCAAAAGGAGATCTCAAGTCCAGTCTTACTCAAGTTGCCCAGTAATGCTGAGAAAAGAGCTGAACCTTATCACCATCCAATGTTCCCCTCACATGTCTTTTTCCTAACTACTGTTACTTTCTTGTTGGCCTTACCTCCTCTGGTACTGTTCTCTTCTCACTGATTTCTAGGCTCTGTATCAAAAAATGATATCTGGGGATGTGTGGGACTTGGTCTCTCTGTCTCAGAGCAAAGATCATCCCGAAATGGTTTCCCATGGAGTCTCACGTAAATTCTTGGGTTTCGCTTTCTCCGTGAGCGCTCATGGCTCTTTCAGTAAGTGCTCCGGAGCTGTGTGACCCCGTTAGCACAGGGCTCTGCTGGAGGTAAGCGCTGCCTTGCATTTTGGAGAAGGAAACCTGGAGAAACACCTCCCAAAGGAGCTTATTAGCTTGAGCGCGCTCAGCGTGGCCCAGAAACTTTTGCTGAGCTCAGAACACAGGTGGGTGAGCTCCTGTTTCCCTAGTGTGAGCTGGGCAGACGTACTCACCAAGAGACTGTACTTCCCAGGAGATCAATGTAGGAATCTCATTCATGAATCTTTTTCCCAACAGCTGAACCTCTCACTGCTCTCTCTTGCATCTCCAGTTCTCCTCAGTTGACCTGGACCAGAGCTTGTTTCAGCCTTTTCCATCAGAGGTGGTGTTTCAGAGCTACGTCCCCTGCGAGGTCTATGAAGCGCCGCTGATTCTGAGGAACACCGACAAGGTAAGTGCTGGGACGTGGAGGTTTAATGCCGTGCTGGAAGAGGAGAGCAGTGTAATTCACGTGGTATACAGCATAGCAAGTTATCTGCTGCAGCGCAGCACGTCAGAATCAAATGTCTCAGCGCCTTTATTTTGCAAGCTGGTGGAAATCTTCCCATGCTGGAGATTCTCCCCCTGATTTTGGCCATGCGTTGGTGGTATCTAGCCCAAAGGAGCTTTTCTAGTGAGCATCCTTCCTCTCGAAATCCCCGGACTGAGGGGAATGTCGAGGGCTGTACAGTCCGTACCTACCCTCATGCTTTACCTCGAGTGTGTATGGTGTCCTGGTGGCTCCTTGGTTAACCTTGGTTTCTGGCAGGGCATCTCTGCCTCTCACAACCTGTTTAGCTGCCTCTGCAGCTCACTGTCAGAGCACAGGGGTTGAGTCTTCTCTGCTTTATGTTGGAATAAGTTACAATTAGTGGTGTTAGCACTCCAGAAGGGGTGTTTTGAAACAGCAGTGGAAGCGGACTGATTTAGCAGGAGCAGTGGGAGGCCTTTAGGGGCCACTTTAGGCTCCTGCTAAGTTTAATTCAGTTCTGCCCAGGTTCTTCTAAGGCAACGTGGCTCTCTGCTTTCCCTTTGGAGAACCACAGCCCATCCACAGTAACATGCTCTTGAAGGTCTCCACCTTTCCTTGAAAAAATTGTGATCGTTTTGAGATTTCCCAAGGAAGTTGAGAAGGGAAAAGTTGAAAAACGTCAGCAATTTTGTTCCACTGTAAAGAGGAGAATTGAGACCTTCTGAATTTCAGTAGGGGAAATACTTGATGAAGTGAGGCATGTGCCAAGAGCAAGCTGGTGGGAAAAGAGAGGAGCGAGGAAAGGAGCTGAGTTAGAAGGTGCTCTGGGAGAGAACATTGTACAGGCAAGGGTTTCTCTTGACACCTAGCAGTAAGTGTGCTGGAAGCAGAGAAGGGTCAGAAAAAGAAAGGTGTAATTAAAGACAGTCTTGTGTACTGAAGAGTAAGACGTATCCATGAGAGGAGGGCGGCAGGATGGGAAGATGGAAGTGTGCACGAGAGCGGGTGAATTAACCACCTCTCCAAATCTCCCTGTTGGGGGAAACAAACAGGTGGACAAAAAAGCGCTGTTGGGGCATATGGCAGGTGGAGGAAAAGCAAGAGAAGTCAAAGTATATTGTGAGATGACAGGTTTTGACAGGGACACGGTTGAAAAGGAGACCCTTTGGCAAGGGAGGATGCAGGCGTGGTCCCTCAGTTATTCCTGGAGAGTGCTGCGCCATTCCTGGTCTGGCGTTCAGCTCGGGGATATTGGAAAGATGCAGCGTGGATGCCCATGCCCCACGGATACCATTTATGTGGTCCACAGTGATTCTGGGCACTCTTTGCTGTAGGTATCCTTTCCTGATTAAAGTGTGCCTCAGTTTCTCTTTCCCTATGGCTTTGCTTCATTCCCACTAAGTCTTTTGGCTTCAGGTGCTCCGTTATCCAAGTGGCACTTCAAAATGTTTGTCTTTGCCAAGTACCAGCCAACAGGCAAACAGTTAATTTGCTCTATTCCTGCTTCCTCAAGTGGAAAAGAACATCTGCATCAACATTTCTGCCTTTCCCAGTAAAAAATCATAAACTTGTACAGCTGCACCTTGGGATTTGTATGCCCTGGAAAGAGGAGGCAATGTGTGAACTGTTGATTTTTTTTTTTTTCCAAAATGAATTAGTTTTGAAGCTAGTAAGACCTCAACCATTGGATAGTGCTGGTGTGAAAGTAAGATCGGCTCTAAGGAAAATCCTTGGCATATTTAAGTACACAAAGTTAGAGATGATAGTCCTAAGAGAGGTTATTATATTTTACTTTCGTTGGCTTTTGATAATGTCCTAGAGAAAAGCAACATGTGCTCTGTCTCAGTTTTCTCACCAGTTTCCCAGATTCTTCTGAATCATACTGACTTATACTGCATGGTAGCCTGGTGCTGTCTGCTCCATCAAAATCCAGCTGACAGCAAAGTGTATTCCAAAGAGAGGCTCTGTAATCATTCAAATACAGAAGCGCTTTGCTACATACTTCCTGTTTGTACCTGTGTTTTGTACAAGTGCTTTTCTGTCTTCAGGCTGCTCCTCACGTCTTCTGGGTGGCTTTTGCTGAAGGTCTTAACTCATCTCCCAAGGGACTTGGTGACCAAAATGTTTGTCTGCAGTGTGAAATTGGCTCTGGGAACTCGCTGCCCCAGGGCATTGCTGGGAGGAAAGAGTGTTTGGAGAGTTCAGGACTGCCTCAGCCGTGGGTTATCAGGCTCGGGTGGGTGGTGCAGAATGGATCTCCACTTTTGCCAAGCCTCATGTGGGTTCGTTGTTTCTCAGTGCAGCTGCCTGTCAGTCAAAATCACCTGTTTTAGACTTTCTGAGATGAGGTTTGGTGCTCAGGGGTTGATATCCGTGTGCTAGAAAATGCCTGTGTGCAGTCTCTGTGTTTGTGGCATCCCAGAGCCAGAAACTTGCAGCAGGGTGCCTGCAGGGACTCCCGGGTGTGGGGAGGAATGCCCAGAGATCTGCCTTGCCTGCACTGGCAGCTGCCTGGCTACAATCAGCAGGCAGCAAGAGGCTCCGGAGAGCTGAGATTGGCTTTTAGTAATGAAACCACAGTGTGAGTCAGTGCTGGTCATGCATCTCAAGGCAGAAAATGCCTTTGAAGCCCATAATTGATAGGCACAGCCTGGGGGGTCGTCTGGCTTGCCATTATTGTGGTAAGTTGACTGCTCTGATCTTCTGCATCAGCCTTTCCTTGTAGAGTATCATGCTTCTTCCTTGCTTCTCTACAGCCCCCTTTAAATTCTCTTAGCCATCTCCTTGTTTCTGGGGTTGTCCCTTTGTTTTCCTATGTTCCTCCTTTTGCTCCTCAGCTTGCTTTTATTCCCAGTAAGGCCACAATGTCTGTGGTCTCCTTCTCTTGTTGGTCTGCCTGCATGACTCTGTAGCATCGCAGCTTGACTGCCTTGCTCAAACCCGGTATGTTAGAGGTGAATTTCTTCCTTGCCCCAGTATAACACGTCCTGTTTTGCCTTCAGATGATACATTCCCCCTTTAGAAGTGTGATGGCATGGATGTGCGCAGGCAGAAGCAAGCAGGTTCTCGGGGTTTGTTGACTATGTGGATGACTTGATTCTGGTATCGTATCGCCATGCTGCTGGTGTCTTATCTGCTTGGCACTTCCTTCACAGCAGGGCATTGCCCTACTGCCTCTGGCCTGGAGCTATTTTGCCCCAGCCGAAGGGATTCAGGTCCACCCTTGTGTATTATGTGTATGTACCTCGAGAGGTAAAAGTGCTTTGGAAAGGTGATTGAGGAAGGATGTCACCAGGGCATGGCTAGGTCTCTTCTCCTCGTGTTTCCACAACTGGCAAAGTCATAGTTTCATGTCTTTCCTGCAGGTTCCTCGGCTGGTGAAGGTCGTCCTGGAGAGCTCACCTTATTTCAAGTTGATCGGCCCCAGGGATGTGTACCGTAAGGTAGCACCTGGCATGCGTTCCACTTTCCGCATCCTTTTCACCCCTGAGGAGAACAAGGTGAGAGTGGAGGTGCCAAGAGGTTGGTGCCTTCAGGGGAAGGTGCACCTGCAGGGCCGGATTCAGACCAGGGCATCTGGTGTGGGTTTTGTGGAACTGTCCTGGTTTTGGTGGGGTTGCGCTGGATCTAGAACTGGGGGAAACTCTTTCCCCATGGTGAAGATTACGCTCTCACAGGCTGGAGGCTCTTCCGTGTTCCAGACTGCTTTTATCCTTCAGCGCTGGCACATTTAATGTAATGTCTATTGGCTTCAGGGATAAGAGAGTCTACTGTCTGTGGTGGGGCAGCCTCTCAAGGTGTCGGTTTGTAGTATCTGTGCGTTGCTGCATAATTATCGGTTTGCTCCACTAATTATAGATACAAAGGTCTGTTTAAAAGTGACCTGTTATTTGGGGGACCCGAAGTAAGCCTGATCAGAGTGAGGACCACCACCTTTGAAAACTGCAGTCACCTTAATGTATATCACGTTGGACACAGTAGTGACACAGCTGAACGTTGTGTCTAAAGTAATCGCTTTTTTTGCATGCCGGTTCTAGTCCACACCCTGCTGTGAGGTCTGCTCCAGGCTGCAGTTGGTCACATCTTGGCATTGCAGGGTGCTGCTAGGCGCTGCAGCAGGGACTCTCAGGCTGTGCTTTCCCTCCCTGTGCTTTCTTGAGCGTTCGTGAGGGAAGGTGCACGTGGAACAGTAGGAAAGTGGCAGGGAGGGGTGTTGATAAGATGTTTAGCCATCTCAATGGCAGGGGTGTAATTATTATGGAAAATCCTAGAGGCATGAGTAGATCCAGAGAGGTTTTCTCTTTCCCACCTGGCAGCCACTTCCCTGCCTGGCTCTGGACTGGAGCAAAGATGATGCTTTTTCATCCCCTGTGTTTCCAAGCCTTGCAGCCGTGCTGTTTCTGAGGATACTTGCCTGCCTGCGATCCAGCTGCGAGTGTAGGGGAGAGGGAGTGCTGTGCCCATGGCAGGGAGCCAGGCTGGTGCAGAGCCACTGAGCTCTAGATGTCCTTAACTCAGCGGGAGGTTGATGTGCTGCAGATGACAGTGAGACATCTGCCTGGCAGAGCATGTCTAGGACTAAAGGGGCAGGTACAGTCTGCAGGCAGACCCCTTACCCCAGAGCCTGTGGGCAGTAATACCGGTGTGGCTGTGTCTTCATGCGTGTTATTGTGGTTGCTCTGTCACCTGGCGCCTATTCCGTGCCACACATACTTTTGCTTGGAGGTTTGAATACCAGTGCCGTGGCCCTGGCAAGTCTGATTCTCAGTGCTGTGATGCGAAGGGTCAGTGCTGTTACCTGGAGGCTTGTTAATACAGAGGATTTAGTCCATGGCAGGGAAGGGAGGAAGCATTGCAGGCAGACAAAGACAGGCAGGCTGACTCCTTCCACCAGCACCCTCCCACCCCTTAGCACTGTTTTTCGCATGACTTTGTTGGAGAGGCAAGGTTAGGGGATAGCTCTGAGCGGGCTGGTGTTTCTGCAGCAGGCCAGAGGTGCAAGATCTCTTTGGGCATAGCTGTTTTCTCATCTTCCATTTGCGGCTTAGATTCAGTTTAACACTTTGTCCTGTCCTCAAACAGTATGGATATAGAAAACTAAAGAGGGAATGCCCTGTGGTGCCTGGCTCCCCATGCGTGTGAAATAATCTGTTCCTTTGGAGGGACTGAGAAATTATTTAACATCATTAATATTTAGGGTAAAAATTATGTTGGCCTCGGGCAGTTCTCCATGCTACCCAAGTGACACGAGAGCTTAATGTCACTGAGGTAGGCTTTGCAAAGTACACTGGTGCCTTTAAAATGTGATTTATTAGTATAAATTAGTGTTCATCTTTGGGGTGGAAGAGGTAAACGGGCGCCCATGAAGGGCGGCAAAGTGCTGCTCTTCAAGTTTCGAGAGGCAGCAGAGCAACACGTGAACATCACCACAAGTAGAAGTAGGGTGAGATAACCCCCAAGAGCACTGATGATCAATACTTTGTCCCTTGTCTTGCCCTTGAACAGGTGAGCATCTGGATAGGGAGCTCTGCCAGCGAGAGGTCCTCTGCACAGCTTTGGCGACAGCCTGGCGGGTTTCTGCTGAACTGGGTTTTGTGCCCCGTGCAGGGGTTGTGCAGGGCATTGGTAGAGGGGTGCGTGCTGCTCAGTGAGGAGCACTTGGGGGTTTATACAGCTGAATCAGAATTTTGTACAAATCGAAAATTTTGTCTCGTCCTTGGTGGAGCGTGAGTCAGCGAAGTACCTGAGTGCTGTAGCTCAGCTAGAAATGCATCAGTAGCACGGTCAGGAGGTGTACAGCACCTTGAAAACCCCTTAGCGAAGAGGCAGGCTCTGGGAAATGGTTCTGTAAAGCCACCTGCGTTGGGCTTGCAGTTGCTGGCATGCAGAATATCTGTGGTTTAGCTGTGGAAGGCTTATGAGTGCTCCCTTGGCACAACCTCTGCCTCTCTGCTGCTCCATGATCCACTGGGATTGTGGACAACCCAGTGAATCGGGATGCAGGTACAAACCCCTCTGTCAAGGTTGGCAAGTCTTCCTGGTGTGGAGCTGGTTTCTATAATTCTCTTGATTTGAATCTGTTCTTCCCCAGGGTACGTCTGACTTCAGTGAAGTCGCTCACGATTCAGGGGAGTAAAATTGCAGCTAAGCCCTAACTAAAAGGACCATGGGAGTTGTTAGTGGCTGAAATGCCATGTGCCATGCAGGCCTTTCTTGAAAAATGAGCCATTTCCTATTGTCTCGCAGTCATTTGGGAATGTGCCACGTGATTGGACTGTCAGAAAGTGAAGAAATAGCTGACATGTCTCTTTGTTTATTGGCACTTGTGTTACAAATATGAAATGTTAATTCTTCTGTTGGGCAACATATGCAATTAGTTGTTCTTGCTGCTTCTGATTGACGCATTTCTGTTTTATGGCTCCGGTTGTACAGCGGGGGTGTTCTCGTGCCACCTGTGTTCCCGGGTGTCCTTGCGTGATGGTCTGACAGTCTCTGCCTAACTGGAAACCATCATGGAACTGACTGGCGAATAAACAACAGCCAGAAATACTGACATTTGTGTGTCCTTTAGGCTTATCAATAGATTATCTTAAAGGAAGAAGGAAGGAAGACGACTATAGAACCACAGCACAGCCTATTCTGTTTTGTCCTCTTGTTCTTTTCACTGTAGCAATACAATATTTTCGGGCAATCCAGGTTCAGTCTGTAAGGTTTGCAAAATTCATTACCGATGCTCAGTGGAGGCTGAATTAATGCTCATTGATTAATATGAAATATGACAGGACGATGAGCTGTTCCATTACTGAAATGAACTCCTTTAAAATTCAGTCCAGCTGTGTTAGATGTTTTGTAGCACACGGAAGCTATTCCAAGTATACTTTCAAGAAGACTCCGGGGAGGAGGAAAGGGGCAGAAGATCAAGGCAAATGGCCCTGCGCAAAATGAACCTGGAGCGAAGGGTCTGATTTCAAAGCATCCTGTGACTTGGTAGCTGAGGGAGGCAGGAGGAGGGGTACCCCTTCTCGTCTGAAGCCATCTTCATCCTCCAGCCTCCCTCTTTTAACAGCCCTTATTTTCCAGCCTTGATGGTATCATGGTTTCAGCAGGGAACTTGCCCTATTTGACTTACTATGCTACCTCCTGCTACAAGGATCTCTTCTTTGCAGTTGCCTGCTGCAAGGAACCCAGTGAGGTGTTTAGGATCGGTTCTACAGTAAAACTGACATCCGAGTTTGCTGGCATACTGGGCAGTTAAGGCTGATATCCCTGTGACAGTAATGAATGTTAGCCTGAGTTTGCAAAGAGCTTGAAGTGACACCTTTGATACAAGCAGTTGCTTTAATTTCAGCGGATGCTAATTCAAATGCCATCGGTGATGCTTTGCAGGCCAGAGCTTGTAACTTACTGCTTATCAAAGGGGAGTAAGAGAAGAGGAACCATCGTACAATGAACTGTATTTTCCCTGAAACTGAGAGCGGAGCTGTATGAAGCATGAAGTTGTATTTTCATGAAAATCTATAGCCTGAAGCTGCATCTAAACACAATGGTCTTTAAAGCATGGAAGTGATGCAACCCCTCCCTCACCCAGGCATGTTTACTTAGAGACCTGGTTTTAAACAGCCTGCTAAGGGTTTGCAGTTGCAAAGTCAAACAAGATTTTAAACTGGCTTGGACTGTACCCCTAGACTGTGAGTAAGTGCATAGCAGAGTTGGTAAGACAGGGCAGTGCTGCTGTGGAGAATTGCAGCCTTGATCTTCCAGGAGAGGGCGGTTCAGCTTTCAAAAGCTTACAGGACCATGGATTCACAGCAGTGTGAGCAGCCAGCTTCTGCCTAGCACCCCTCTTTCCTTGGTTTTCCCCCCCCACCCCGTTTGGCCTGACGCTGCATTCAACTTTGCTCTGAGGTCCCACTTTGGGGTCCTAGAGCGCGGTTGAAGGGTCAGCACGTGCTGAAGTGCTTTGAGTCAAGCTTTGTAGAGGATGCAGCGTCCCAGGGAGTCCCTGGAGAAGGGGCTCAGCACACAACATGTGTGTATGTGAATGACAAGAGGCAGCTTTCTCTCTCAAAGGTGACGGTTGTCTCTGCGAGACCAAATCCTTGTTGCTTTAGCCTTGTCTTCGCACGCCTGGAGAAGTCCCTTCCCCAGGCGCTGCTGTGCAGGCAGTCCCAGTGCCCCTCACTGGCAGCGGAGCTGGGAAGGCTGCCTGTGCTTGCTTTTGGGGAGGATTGATTCCTTGGGCTCTTATTTGCATTGCTGCTGATCTCCTCCTTAGCAATGACAATGACTTGAAAATTATTTCCTTTTAATTCCCTCAAATGGCTCCAACTGTTGAAGTTTTCTTTTTTCTTTATCCCCCTGCTGATCTGAACTCCTTGCATCCTCCTCTGTCTATCTGGCATCTGGAAGGGAGAGATAAGTAAATATGGCATGCCAAGACTTAATAAGGCACGCAGATTTCAATTGGATTTACAATGCCTTTGTTACAGTAGTGTGGCCAAAATAACAAAAAAAATGTAAATAGGATTCTTTATTTGCTAATGCAGTTTCTGAGGATCTAAACAGTCCAGGATGTGAAGTACCCAGCTAATAGGTGCTTTAAATTCACATGGACTGCCCATAGCTTTTATTTTAGAGGGCTTAGGCTGCAAGGTTGAGTACAAAATTGCTAATTCAGAAGGACTTGCTGAAGATGAAATGCATTCCTGAAATGTGATCTTCCAGTCTGTAGGTCATTTGCTGCAGTTCCTTTCCTGGTATTTTGCCTTCCAAATATGAGAAGCAAAAGCCCTTCTGCAATATCCAGTGTGAATATTTGAGATACCCAGAATAAAAGATCCTTCTTGATTCTTTTTCCACCTTGGATGTGACAGCGTCTGTTACTGCAACCTTAAACCCCAGCCAAACAGGCGGTTGGTAAGCGCTGGGTGTTAACTTTTGTGGTAAAGCTGTAGCTCTGTGTCTGTGCCTCGTCTGGCTGCTGTAGGTCCCTTGCAGGCTTGGAGAGGGTGGGTATGGGAGCAGGAAATCCCAAGGGCAGAGGAATCCGAATCTTGTCTGGTTGAGGGGGTTTGCTGCTGTGTGCAAATCCTAAATTGTCTGCTTGCTGCTTCAACAATTATAAAAATACCAAACGAGATAAAAGCACTGAGTGGAAAAAAGATCAGGAGAACAAGTGAGTGATAAGAGGCAGAGCTTTTATCAACTGGTCACTAAGAGCTGCTGGAGGTAATGGCTCCTGGCCCTACGAATCAGTTTTACCACTGCTTTCAGCGGGGGGCAAGGTGATACTTCCAGCCCAGCTATGCCACACTGTAGATCTGGAGATTGATCTGCTCAACCCTACAGCAGAATAATTTTGGTGATTTGATTCACCTCCCTACTGCTAAATGCCAGACAGCTTGAGGGGGGGGTCTGTCTGGCTCTTTTCTGAGCAAGCCAATGACTGGGAATAGCAGAGCTGAGTTTGCTCTGGTCGGGATGTCTGACCTTCCTCAGGGAGGCGTGCTAGCAAGGCAGCAAGTCGCTTATTCTGGAGACTGTACAAAAGAGAGGTGATGAAGACATCAGCCATGCAGCGGAGAGGAAGCAAAGCTGTTTGCTGCCTCCCCTGAGGCTAGGAGGAGATGTAAAGGGAAATTGAGATTACACAGAGGAAGAGCTCTCTTTAAGCCTAGGGCAGAGCTGGAACAGGCTGCTGAGGGCAGGGGTGGAGTTGTTAGTGCTTTCAAGTACTTGTCAAACATCTCTTGAGTAGTGTGGGTACAGAGCTGAGCCAGTTCTGGGGTGGGGAGGTGGATCAGATAACCTTTTAAGGGTGTGTGTCCCCAGCTTTGTCTCCATAATGCTATGGGAAGGGGTGGGAAATACACCTGTACCCTACACTCAGCTGATATAAACCAATTATTGTGTCCAACTTGTTAAGTATTTCACCAGACTGACTCTTGATTGTGCATGTGGCAAAGTCCTTCTGAAAGTGTACCTGAGCATCCCCTGCCAAGCTTCAAGGAGGTCACTGCATTGCTGGGATTGGAGTTGGCCCTGTGGCACAACTGGGTTCTTAGTGGTGCCTTTAATAGTCTGCAGTGGCGATCAAGGCAGGTTCTTGTTACTGCTGTAATCCCGTACATGAAATGACTCTATTTTGGTGCCTCAGAATCCAAGTGTCAGATGATTTTGTCTGGATCTGGCAGCTTGCTGAGAAAGCAGGTGACTCAAGGGGGTTGTTCCTTCTTTGCGAGTTAGCAGCCCTGTTCAAGTCGTGCTCCTGGACTGAAAGGTCATTAAGGCAAAAAGGACTATTATATTATTGAATGCCCCTGTTGGAGTCCTAGAAAACAGCAGCTTTCCTTCTGCCGTGGGGATGGTACTAAACGGACTGTGCTGAGATTGCTTCTTTCCCTGCAGGATTACTTCCACCAGGTCACCTGCATCACGGAAAGGGAAAAGTTCGTTGTGCCGATCCGAGCTATAGGTGCCCGAGCCATCCTGGACTTCCCTGACCAGCTGAACTTCGGTGTCTGTCCAGTCAAATACAGCACCCAGAAAACACTGCTGGTTCGCAACATCGGGAACCGGGAGGCCCGCTACCGCATGAGCACTCAGAGGTAAAGGAACTCAACATCTTGCTTGTGCAAAACACTGTTGCGTGATAATAGATTTGGTAAGCAGTAACAAAAAAGAACCAGAGCATCTGAGCTGCTGTATTGCAGGCATAGCTGGAACTGGGCAGGACATGTGGGTCTGGCAGTTGCTTACAGTGTTTTAAGCATGATACAACCTTCGATGAAACTCGGCAAGCTGCAGGGAAGTTTCATACTGCAGTGGTGTCTCCAGCACAGCATCTCACAAGACCACTTCTGTTAGTTTGAAAGAGCAAGTAAAGGAAGGCAACCTGACCGCCCTTGGGCTGTATGGGATAGTGCGTGGCAGATGACAGGAGCTCTAGGAGCTCAGTTCGTGTAGACCAAATGCAGTGTTAGAAAATGACCAGCTATGAGCTGGTGGAAGAGACATTGAAGAGTTGATCAGCAGCTGTGTCTCTATTGGCAAGTAATTCTGAGCAATTGGAGATCAGTCGATCAAAGCTGAGGGTACTGAGGTCCTGACAGTAACAACGTGTGGTCCAGGAACTTTGTTTTCCGGTAGGTTTGGTCTGGTCCTTGGAACCAAAATATTCTTAAGTAGAATGAGCTCTTAAGTGGAGACGAGCAGACACGGGCTTCAAGACTGCACTACAGCCCCCAAGCAGAATGCTACTGAGAGCCCAGGCAAAAAATGCAGCAACTCTGTGGTGCAGGGGTTGGGGGCATTTTCTCCTAGAGCTTTATCTCTCCTAGGTTTCCTGGAGAGTGCTAGAATGTTAGTAGCTAGCTTGCAACCTGCTGATGGTAAGTACCTTCTGAAATGGTTGCATACCACTCTCAGCCAAATACACCCGTGCTCTGGGAGGCCACAGCACAGGGTATTCCGGTGGTCCCCTATCAAATGCCTGATGTGAGTGGTGTTGCAGTCAGCCTGTGCTGTTCCTTTTGGTCTCAGAAGGTAGTCACCCGTTTTGGGGTTTGCTGAATTGGAGAGGGTAATGCGTTTTTGACACCGCATCTGCAAGTAAACCAGTTCAGTTGGTTGATAATGAGCTGAGAGTTGTTTGGTCCCAGAGGTCTTGGTGTAGGAGCCGAGGTCAAGAATGCAGCAAAGACCCACCGTCTGACTTGGTGCACCTGAGTAGCCTCAATTTCTTCCCCAGGAAAGCAGGGCTCGAAAGAAGACTTCTTACTTTTGTCCTGTGAAACGTGAGGGTCCAAGAGGAGCTTCCACCAAAGCCTGGCAAAGCTATTTAAGCAGGCCTCCAGGATGCTATTTCAGCAGGCTGCTGCTTATCGCTGTGGAGAATACATAGGCAGGAACTTGCAAATCGGTGTACAGTTTTCCTCGGGGCTGTCCAGATCTAGTTGTCACCACCAAACTAAATACCCAGTAAAGTCAGGCATGTTTTTGCAGTGTCCTTGCCAACTGCTCTATTGAGTGCAATGTCATCAGCTGTCACTACTTAGGTGAGCAAAGTTCAGCTGGCGCATGGCTCCAGTTGTCCTCATTATTTTGGTGTGCGCATTGCGTCCTCTAATCATGGTAAAACTCTCCAGAACGTGGTTTTAAGGTGACGAATTGACCACCAGCAAAGCACTAAACCCAGTAACTTTTGTTTTCTAAGTGTGGCTGTACAAGAGCCATGAAGCTCAGCTGCCGTTGTGCAGAAGCATGTTTTACCTGACTTAGCCCTAAGCATTAAAGCATCGAGTTTTGTTTCTATCAGCCAAGAGCTGTTTACCTGGTGACAAATCATAACTGCTCATCTTAAATCCACAGTATGCCAACACATTTTCATAATTATTTCCAAGACATTGCACAGACTTTGTCTGGTGGGCCAGGCAAACAGTTACCGAGCTTGGAGTACAAGCCGGAGTCCCAGATTGCATTGCTTGTGAACAGAGAGAAAACCTCCTGTTAAACTCGCCTTGCTATGCTCCTGTTAATGGCGCTTCATTTCGCTAGGGATTTAATTGTTCAGGCTGTAAATGGGATACTCCTTTTGTGTTTTGTTTCCATGCTGTGGTATCACTCCAGTCTGCATTTGCATTCAGATTTTTCCTGTTGTTCTTTTCTTCTTAGAGCAGCTTTCATTGAAATGCCGATAAAACTCGCCCTTTCTTAGGCTAAACCAGGATGCTTTCAAGGTAAAAAAAAAAAAGGATTCTGCAAATTGAACCATAACTAGTCCCGGGTCTTCAAAAAGACTTTTATTCTGTGTCTGATTTCTAGGCTGTGATCTCATTGCAACAGGTATTGCCTTGACATTTGCATCTCTTGAGGTGAGGTTTCTGGGTGGCAGGAAAAGAAAAATTCCTGAGGAAATCAGCATCAGGTCGTGCATGCGAATAGCTCTTACCGTTTCTGTGCTCTTCACAAGCCGTTTTCTGATGGTATTGCTAGCAGTTGGACTCCTGAGGCTGCAGAGAATGGGACGCAGAGCATGGGGGAGATGAGGTCATTTTATGCCATGGGATCTTCTGAGGGCTGGATCTCTGCAGAAGCGGGAGTCAGTCGCTCTGTTTCTGATCCTGTATGTTGTGTTTGTCTTCCGCTGGCTGTGGTTTGTTTGCTCCTTGCTTGCGCAAGTGAGCTGAAGGGAACTAGACTGCCAAAGGAATACAGTCCCCAAATCTCCCGCAATAGTCCTGATAGCTCTCTTTGCCTTGCAGCCCTTTCTCCGTCGATCCCTCCGTCGGGACTCTTGGGATTGGTGATGCCATGCAAGTGACAGTGGAGTTTCACCCACTGAAGACGGGTCACCATTCCAGGTCCTTGGTAGTTCACTACGACACAGGTAAGTGCTGGGCGCTGCGTGGTGCACACTCTCTGCGTCCTTCAAAGCAGAGCCCTTTCTAAGCAGAATAATGTTAAGTTTGCTTTGTGGGCAACTTCTAGAACATTTTCTTCCAAAAGCTCTGCATGTTTCAGTGCTTAGAAGTGAACAGATAAGGGGCAGAGGCTGAGCCTGTCCTTGTTCTGTATGTCCTTTGCACTGGTCCCTCGCTGGGGGACCCTGGTGTCAGCATGGTGTTCTGCACCAAGCACCTTCTCGTGACAGTCTTCCACCATCATTCCCCGTTGTCCCAGCCACCTCAATTCCCTGTCCAGGTGTACCTGCCCTGCCCCAGCTTTACCTTGCACTCCAGACTGCCTTAAGAGCCAAGAAATGGAGGATTGTACAGGCATGAAGGCTGAATTCTCCATGTGCAGACATGAATGACTGACTGTAGAGATCTACTGTTTTAAGGGCGAGTCTTGCCTCATTCCCCAACCCGGCTCCCAGAATGAATGTGATTCTGCTGCGTTGCCTGGCTTAGGATTTAAGGAGTCCGTCCAGCTCTCCCCTTGTGGTGTTGCATGGCAGCCTTTTAAAGGCAGGTGCATCCACTGGCTGCCTTGCTGTAAGCCCTGCAGTGAGGAGAAGGCTGTGCCTTTGCAGAGGGATGCCCTCCAGGCCATGGCCGGGTTGCTGCGCTTGTCAGTTGGGGCTGGCTCGGAGGCTTTAAGCACCACTCCCTAGAAATGCCATTTCTGGAGAGCATGTCTGATGTTTGCTGTTTGCATCTCACCTGGGAAACACTCACCCACAACAGGAAGAGTGGGCTTGGTAGTGATGTTTGAGCTCGGTTGACTCCCAGGAGTTTGTTGGTTGGGAAGAATGAAGGTTTGAAAGCTCTGGGAATGAGGGAGCCTTTGGTGGGAGTCTGTTCTGGAGGGTGCGATGCTGGCAGGTACCCCAGCAAGACTCCAGCCATTAATCAGTTGATGTGCACAGGCAAGGCTCTCTCCTCTTCAGCTTGTTCTGAGGTGGAAAGCAAAGATGTCCTCGCTCTGGTCGTTGAATAGCTTGGGAATATTCAGCGTAGACTTGCACCCTCAGGCATAAGCAACAGGATCCAGGCTGAAGAAATGGGCTTGCAGGACTGTAATGGGCGGTCTGGTGTGGACCGTGCCCTACCAGTCTCATTTTGACATATCTTCACAAACAGCAAGTTGAGGGTACTGCTTCTACAACACAGTGAAGTTCTCTTCTGCGTGCCATCCTGCGGTGGGCTGTCCCTTCACTTGTTCCTCTGAACCTCCCTTTTCTGCCCACATGCCCCCAGGCATCTTTGCTTGCCAGCCACAAGGGATCCTCAGGAGAGACCCACCACTGGTGGTGTGCCTGCAGGAGACCCTGGTCAAGCTATGACTGTGGTGGGACTCCTCAGAGTCACCTGAATGACTTTGATGCAGAATTCCCCATGACCTGGGTGGGATGGCAACCCAAAGGCCACCTGGGCACGTCTGAAAAATCTCACTGTAAATGCTGTCACCTTGGGGATAAACCTCTACAAACACACCCAGAAATAAGGTGGTTTAGATGGTGTCCAGGACATCCTTGTGCTGTACACAGGCAGCTCTCAGGATGAGATAAATGTGCTGATCCGTGGAACTGCTAATACAGCTAAAAGCTGTAACGGTTTCTTCTGTTACGTGTGGTTTGCTCTCTTCCTGGTACTTCCATCAGCAAGTGAGGTGAGCAAAGACTGCCCTTTGCTTTGTTGCAGGTGAAGATACCCACACGAGCCTTTATGGAGCAGCTGGAGATGTCAACATCAGGCTAGACAGGAACTCCTTGGCAGTTGAGAAGACTTACCTCTCGCTGTCAAACCACGGATCCGTGGTCATCCACAATCGGAGTGAAATCATAGCCCACTTCCAGTGGAAGGCTTTTGCTACACAGGAAGAGGAGGATCAGCGGAAGCTGAGGTGCGTTTGAAAGATTCGCTTCCATAAGATACGCTGCCCAAGGGTAAAACTGACGTGTGGGCTCAGGGGTGTTGGTGCTTTTGAATGGTTTAGGACAAGTAAACCATCCCCAGCATCAGGGTGCGTGTCACTGAGTTTCAGGGTACTGGAGCTCAGCACTTCCCATTCCAGTTCCACCCGTACCCCAGCTGAGGAAGATGTTTTGGAGAGGAAAGGTTGGTTGCAATGACTGGATAGCAAATTGGTGGTTTGTGGGAGCACAAAGCACTGAGGTCCAGACATCCCTGGGCTACAGAGGGTCCATGAGGCTGAGGAAAGTGTCAGCACTCGTTACCTGGGACGTAATGTAGCTGCAGATACCATAACTATTACGATAGTCACTGCAGTTTTTTCCCCTCCAGCTTTGATAAGGTGGCAGGCTCCTTTTCCAGCGATGTGCAGGGTAGGGTGAAAGTTGAGGCCACCCTGCTGTAGGGTGTTAATTGCCTCACGCTGCCCTGGTTTCCAGCACAAGGAGCTATTTGTGCCCTTCCTTTGAGGCTGGGGAGAGTTTGGAGGTGGAGGGTTCTGCAGGGAAGGTAGGGCAGCACAGGACCTGGAAGTGCATTTGGGCTTCAGCCACCCATGTCTTCATGGTGGTGAGAGATGGGTCAGGCTCTTGAAAGTGTGTCTTTGCTCAAGCTTTGAAATTCCCATTTCAGGCAGCAGAGAAACACTTGCAGCCCGGGGGGGTGAATTGGAAATGACACTTCAAAGCTTGGGTGATTTAGGGAATCCTTGTGTGACTTTTCAGACTTGGATGGATGTAGGTATATAGGAGTTAGTCTGAACCCATAGCTGATCAGGAAACTGCCTTAAAGTGGAGCACTTTCTGAGGGCCTCTGAGCAAATAAAGTGCAACGTAATTAGGTCAGAAATGCCTTGAAGGCCAAAACTAGTTTTCCACTGTTCTCTCTTTTTAATGACACAGTGTGTGACTTCTGTGCACGCTCAGTGTGTTGAAAGGAAACCTCCTGACCTTCTCTTGGTACTTCCCTGGCCCATTCCTTGACCATCTCTTCCCAGCTGCCTGTCTCAGCCTGGACCCTGAGTGTTCCTCTTTCCCCTCAGAAGCAACCAGGTTTCCCCACAGTAGACTTCAACCGGATTTTTTTTTTCTTTTTTTCCAATTACATTTGATCTCGTGCCAGTTTGTGTCTTAGAGTCTGAGCAGGAGGTTTTGTTCTTCCTTACTTGGAAGTCTTAGGGATGGTCATAGCTCTAAGGCCACTGTCCTGCTGTCAGAGAAGCAGGGATCCCCTGGTGGAAGGCAGTATAGGGAACTGGGAGCAGGCATTGTTTGCTTATCCCCGCGGGTCCAAAAAGGAAGGAAAAAGAGTGATGCTCGTAACCTGCAGCTGAACCCCAGGTGCTTCTCCCCTTGCCAGTGAAGCCCTGCAGTGGGTGCTCCTTGATCTTTATCTGCCTCCCCCGAGCAGCTCTATGGTGGGAAAAGGCAGTTGAGGTTGGTGGATTCTCCATCAGTTGTGGCAGTGGCTTTGAGCCAGGAGGCTCTCTTGAGGGCTGCTAGCTTTCCAAAACCTCTTCTTAACTTGTGAGTGTGGAGTAAAACTACCTGCCACGCCAGGGAGCAACAAGTGATCATCTGATCCATTTGGGACCCCATGGCTCGGGGTCAGCCCCTTGCTGAGCTGCTGCTGGTGCTGCTGTTCCTCCCCGAGTGCGTTGCTGCCCCTGCACTTACCCGGCAGTCTCTGCAAATATGTTGCTTATTGAATTATCTGTTTGGTTTGTCTCTCCCCGTGGCCGCAGGCTGTGTCGCAGGCTGCAGAGGCAGGAAGAGGACAAGACGGATTGCTTCCTCAAGGAGTGCATGGTGGACCCCACTCTCCGAGAACGCCTTTCCCTTCTCTCCCGCACCTTCCGGAACCAGAGGGCAAAGGTGCAAGGAGACTCCATGCTTTTCTCCGATGATGTCTTCACCATTGAGCCGATGGTAAGCTGTAGCTGAGAACCTCCCCTCCTCCTCCTCCTGCTCCTCCCTGAATGAGGTCACTTGGCAGATCCCTGCATCAGCTGCCTTGACATGCCGAGAGAAAAGGTCAGGTTTCTAGTGAGGCTGGGAGAGCTTGTTACAAAAACCACTTCTGAACTGCGGGCTCCTGACAGGCAGTGAGAGCCTGCCTAAAGCTGAGCTACTGCAAGGGCTATAAATAAGTGTTCTTAGAGTGCTCAGAGGTATTGATTATTATATGTAAGGGCACACCTGACGCATACTGTATGGGCAGTAACAAAGGGTATTAGAGCATTGTCAGTTCACATATTGACCTGAAGAATGAAACGGTCCTGTGTGGAAAGGAGGCCAAATTCAGCCCAAGTTTAGTCATGGAAACACCAATCCCTTTGTATAAGCTGGACTTACACCATGTCTGAATCTCCCTTCCAATGGCATCTGTGAGCCTGGACACAAGACTGGCAGGTTTTTTTTGAGTTGTATGGCACATAGGTACAGAAAAATCTTTGCTTTTCTGTTTCTGCAAGCAAAACCCCATGTCCTTCAATCAACCAGAGCTCTGATTCTGAGTATTTGCATGGTCTGAGACGAAGAACGCCTGCTGTCTGAGCAGTGCAAAATCCCTTCTCATCTTGGAGTGAACCCTAGAATAAGCCCAACCTCTTCTTTTTTTAAAATAGGTGAAACTAATTTTTTTTTTTTAACCAAGGAAGGGGATCGTGTTCTCTTCTTGGTTACTCCTTTAGCCCATCGAAGGCTGAGAGCCAGCAATGCCAGCACAACTGCAGTTTCACACCACTGTAGCTGACAGCAGCATGGTGTGACCAAGAGACTGTGTCAGAGCAGTAGGAGTATTGTAGAGTGGGAGCTGATGAGCTGAGCCTGAAGGGCATCGTGCAGTGCATTAGAGTTGATTTTGGAGTGTGTCCCAGGGCTCCTGCTTCGTTACAGTTGGAGTATGACTCCAGAACTAGCTCAACCCCGCCTTGAGCTCCTGAAGTGCATTAAGGTGAGGTGCAGAAGTCTGGCTGCCCACAGTACTGCGTGCTGGTACTCCATGTAATGATGTACAGACGTGAAGTGTAGCTAGGTCCCTTTTCCTTAGACTGGCTGGTACCTCTGAAGAAATCCTGCTTGATTCGCTGGAATTTGTTTGCCAGTTGGGTTGCTTCGTTGTAGCCCTAATTTAACAAAATGCCTCTCCCGGGTGCCAGTAAAGGTAAGGGACTTGGGACAGTTTTTTGCAACCGCTTCCAGACTCTTTTATAAATGTTGTTGGCAAGTGTTGCTTGCTCCTTGCTCTTCACTGATGCTCTAAACATAGGCTACAGGGCTGTGGTTGAAAACAAGACATGTAACGTTTAAAGATAAATGGTTTTCTGTCTGCTTCTGTTTTAGGAGGGAGATGTCTGGCCAAATTCTTCGGCTGAAATCAAGGTGATCTTTAAACCCCGAGAAGCCAGAGTGTATCAACAAGCGGTCTACTGTGAAATCTCAGGTACAGCTCCTTTCTCCTGCTTCTGTTACCCATGGTGAAGGCGAGGCACAAATAGTCTTCCAGCCCCCTCGGTTCTCATGTAGTTGCTGGGAAGGGTGGGTGGTCAGCAGGTCAGGGCTGGCACATGCCCGCTGTCCCTGCGGTTTCCAGGTGATCTCCTGTCCAAGGCCAGCCCTCGCGATGCCTGGCTACAAGCTTGGATCACTGATCCCAGACCAACCAAGGCAGTGAAGGGATAAGCTTTCATGCCATGGGTTTGCCAGCATTTGCTCTGCTGCAAGGCGCCTGGAAAGGCCAAAGAATGACACAGCAGAACAGCTTTCGTGGACGAGCACTAAGCCCCTATAGACTATATACTTCCAAGATGAATCTTTATTACATGGATGCATCATCAGACGCCTGAGGCAGCAGGAGCTGAGTTACAAATGTGCTCCCAGATCCTGGCTCACCTCCCGCTCCCCAGATGCTGTCAGACCTCAGGTGACTGAGTCCCGCTGAGTGCGGGGTGTCTGCGAAAAGACCACTTCTGGCCAGCACGTGCTTCTCTCCCTGTGTGGGAATTGTCACCTCGTGGCTCGGCGTCTATGGTGCATACGGGTAGCGTTGCACAGGCCTTGCTGTACTCAGCAGGGTGAACGTCCTCCCTGGGAATCGGAATCCGAGCAGTCCGCTAGACAAGCTTTATGCCCATCCTGTCTTAACAGAAGTGCTGTCAAGTCTTCTTCTGGGAGCGGTTACTGTTGATGTGCGTATGGCCGTTAGCAGGGAGCTTCGCCTTGCTTGGGCTCGTACTTCTCGGCTCCTGTGCTGTTGTCTCTGATTGCATCAGTATAGATGGCAGATTTTTATCTTCAGTTCTGTTTTGTGAGCTTTGTGCCTTCACTGCATGGATTTCAAAGCTCATCTAAGTGTGTGGGAAGAAATTCAGAGATCGTGTTTTAAACTCAGCATCCCGTTTTCAGGGTGCAAACTGATCACTAAATTAGAAACCAGCCCAAGGGCATATGTCCTGAGGGAGGAGAAGGGTCCCGTATCTTCTCCCTGGAGCATCTAGAGCTGGTCCCATCCATCGTGGAGTCAGGGACTAGCATTGAGGCAGGCTGGAAAATCCAGGGCAACAGAGGGAATTACTGTACTGAAATGGCAATCTCTCCCCAGGCCGAGAGGCCAGGCTGCCCCTGTGCATCAAAGGTGAAGGCATAGGGCCCCGGCTCCGCTTCAACTTTGACCAGCTGGACATCGGGAAGGTTTTCATTGGATCAGCCCACAGCTATGAGGTGAGCAGGAGGGGTTCGCAGGGGTTGGGCTGGATCCTCACGGCTCCCGGGGCAACGCTGAGCCTCGTGGACCTGGGGGATTCCTGGCAACTGAGGCAGTTGTGAGCAGGGAATATTTGACATACTAGTCAAGTTTGGGGGGTTTCACAGAATCTGGATACTTCTGGTGGGGTCTGAAAGGTGTATGTTTTCGTGAAGCCCTAGTCCCTGCTTTTTGGCAACGTCCATTTGAGATCAGCTGGGAGCCTTCATGCAAAAAAACCCCCCTTGACACATGAAAGCAGCACTGGGTCAAAAAGATAAGTATTCAGAGGCTTTTGTTTCAGCCCTAGATGCAAAGCACCTTTGTACTCTGGCTCTTAAAAAGCAGCTGGAACAAATTTACTGTGTTTGAACTCAAGTCCCTTGCAAAGAGTTTTCAGTTAAGTGCATCCTACCGATTCCTGGGAGTCAGAGGAAAGCCGTCCAGCCTCCTGGCTCAGAGCTGTCCCTAGGAAAGAAATTGGGAGTGCTTCCCCTCGCTGACGAGCCCCTCACCACGCTTCGGGCTTGGTGCACCTCTGGCTCTATGAAGAGCAAAGCATTTCTGGAAATGAAGCAAAGGCACTTTCTATATATTTGCCTCCCCCCAATGATGTCAAGTCTTCTGCAAAAAAAAAAGATAGAGCAAGTGAAAGAGGTAGAAGACGAGGCAATACATCATGCCAGACACTTTCAAAACCTTGACTGTGGCAGGGAAGGACACATTAAGGTGTTTTCTTACGGAAATATTGTGTGCTCTGTGCATTTTTAATGCTGATACTTTATTGATTCTCTCTCTATCAATTTATGATTTTCATTACTTGAGAAAATGTGATGAAGTAGATGAAGCTGTTAGTGCTTTGCTAAGCAGCTAGACTGGAGGTAAACCTCAGCTCAGCGTCGGATCCCTAAGTGCAATTTGTAACGAAGGTGTAAAACACACAAGAGGCGAGAGTAGTGTTCAAGTTACCATTGTGGACTTTGAATACATGCATATTTTCAGCAGCAGCTGCAAAGTTGAAAAACAAAGGATGTTTCTATGCTTCTGTCTCAGTTTTTCTGACAGGTTTTGCAAGGACAAAAATTAGGGAAAAGAAATTCAAAGCAGATAGCTAAGTCCACGGAAATGGCAGGATTTCACCCTGCAGCAATCAGAAACTTTACAGCTTTGCTTTGGGTAGGTTTGTTGGTGATTGACAGCGTGCCGGTACTCACAGGCAGATGTGGGCATTTCTCGCCCAACATGAAAAGAGCTGAATTTCAACAAACGCTGCAGGATTGTGTTACTTGTTCGAGGCAGTAGATCTCTCGAGCATTCAACAAAATATGGTTTGGTTCTAAATTTGCAGTTTATTCCAGTAATGGTAAAATCTTGGATGGTGGCTGTGAATATTTAGGAAAGAGAACTTCTTTGGAATAGATGGAGCTGCTATGCACCTCACGCTCATTCTTTCCTGACATGTCTGTTGGAGCAAAGACTAAGAAAGTATCACCTTAAAGAAGAAAGAAGAGAAACCTAACTTCTATACTGTAGCAGAGTTGGGGAGTGCTTCTGAAGTTGGTTATAGTGCTGGCCTGAGGGGTCTTCTACATGCAGTGAACTTGTTGGCTGCAATGGAAGCTGCCCATGTTCTGCCCTTGGCAGGACCGGGCTCATCAGGAGCAGAAGCAGTTGTGTGATGATCCACTAGTAACTGCCCTTCATTGCCCTTAGGGACGGGTCTGAATCAACTCGCTGATGCTGAGCAGGTCCTCTGCACTGCAAGTCAGAGTGGACTGCTCTGTATCAGTAGAGTAAACCCAGCGTGACTCTGTTTAGATGAAGTTATCACTGCTTTGCATGTAAAAACCCAAAGGCAGAACTTGTCCTGTTGCATATTCTTTGGCTTCTGCCAAGCAGCAGCACACGGCATCTTCTGTCTTTTTACAGATGTTACTTGTTTAATGGGAGAACAAGTCAGCCTTGTGTAAGAAAGGAAGATTCCTTATGTATTTCCATTTTGCTTTCTTGCTGCTGCAGGCGGTCCTGTTTAACAAAGGAGCCATCGATGCTTTCTTCCGGTTGGTCCCTCCAGCTACAGCTCTGGGCTCCTGCTTCACCTTTCTGCCCCGGGAGGGCACCATTTTGCCGGACGGGCTCCAGGTGATCCGGATCTCCTTCAGTTCCACCATCCTGGGGCAGTTCACAGAAGAATTCAAGTTCAGTGTGAATGGATCCCCTGAGCCTGTGACCTTGACTATCAGGTGAGGAGGGTTATAGGAGCTTGGTGGGCACATCTGTAGCTCTCTCTGGGTAATCAGCTCCCCCCTACCTCATTTGATGATGGAGCAGAGAAAAAAGGGGTTGTCTAAGGTCTTTGTCTTGGCTCAGATCCTAGCACCCCCCACTAAGAGCCAAGACTTTTTAACCTTGACTCCAGTTTGAACCTTGCAATTGCAGCAGCCAAGAAAGTGTAATTGTCTACGAGAGGAAATCATAGAATGGTTTGGGTTGGAAGGGACCTTTAAAGGTCATCTAGTCCAACCCCCCTGCAGTGAGCAGGGACATCTTCAAGTAGACCAGGTTGTTCAGAGCCCCGTCCAGCCTGACCTTGAATGTTTCCATCTACCACCTCTCTGGGCAACCTGTGCCAGTGCCTCACCACCCTCATTGTAAAATATTTCTTCCTTCTATCTAGTCTAAATCTACCCTCTTTCGGTTTAAAGCCATTACCCCTTGTCCTATTGCTACAGGCCCTGCTAAAAAGTCTGTCCCCGTCTTTCTTATAAGCCCCCTTTAAGTATTGAAAGGCTGCAAGAAGGTCTCCCTGGAGCCTTCTCTTCTCCAGGCTGACCAACCCCAACTCTCTCAGCCTTTCTTCATAGGGGAGGTGTTGCATCGCTCTGATAGTTTTCGTGTCCCTCCTCTGGACCTGCCTCAACAGGTCCACGTCTTTCCTGTGCTGAGGACTCCAGAGCTGGACCCAGTCCTGCAGGTGGGGTCTCACCAGAGCCGAGTAGAGGGGCAGAATCACCTCCCTTGAGCTGCTGGCCACCTGTGACCATGCCTCCTCTGCTCTCAATACGCAGTTTAACTTTCAAAGTCTTGGGTTCCTCTGGGAAGCAGCTTTGCCTTCATGGTTGAGCCAGGGTGGCTCTGTGACTTTCTAGGACACTGTTTGCCCAGAATTTGGCAGCAGCAGATTCCTTTTGTGACCCTTTGACATCTCTGTGTGAGGACCCTGGGGCTTTAAGTGACTGCCCGTGCTGGAAAAAAGTTTGACTGGAGGCCGTACGGGAAAGGTGTGGAGATGCCTGCTGCCCTGTCCCGGTACCCAGGAGCTGAAGTGACTCCTTGCTACAGGTAGCTCATTCCCCCTTGGGCCATGGCAGACAGTGTGATGGTATCAGCTTTGGGCAGTAGATGGTCTGGGATGTCCCCCTGAACACCCAGCAGGGCCAAGAGGGCTTTGGAGAGGGGCCAGCCTGGGTGATTCTGCAGCCAGAAGCAGTGTTTTTAAAATCCTCTGTTAACATTCCATACAAAATGGGTAGCAGCAGCATCAACATCATCTCTCATGCTAATGCGTTGGGACAAGCTGTCCTCCCGGCTCTTGTGCAGCGAGTGCTACGGTACCTCCTTTCTGCAGCCAGAAACGTGCTGATGCAGGAGACAGGAAGCTCTGCAGCAAGTACTGTCACAAGGACTCGGGCATCATCCCCTGGGCTGGTGCCATTGCAAAAGAGAATCCTGACCGAGCAAGAGGGGAGAAGAGGGGAAAAAAAAGCTGATGAAAGGAGAGGCAAAGCTCATTTCTCAGGACCACAGCAGCATGCGAACTTGTCCCAGCAAGTCTTAACCACGAGCTGGTGGGATCATGTGGTGTAGGCAGGGGAGCTGATGCTGGGTGCTCTGGAGCTTTGGGGCTGGTTGAAGTGGTCCTTTTTTCCCCACTGGTGCCCTGGCTGCCAGTGCCCAGCATGTCCTCCCCTTCTCTGTGGCCGCTCTGCCCTGTTCTGCCAGCACGGCCCTGAGCTCGGTGCAGACCTTATGTCTCAGTGAAAGAGGATTGCTGGTCCTTTTTTATTTATTTCTTCCCCATCCTTGTATTCCTCCTTTCTAGGTGGTGGCTCCTATGCAGCCCATCTGAGGGTACCCCAGCATGCCCACCTGCTCCGGTACAGCTGTCCCTCAGCAGTAATTCCCATTGCAGTCCACTCTGCTCTGAGATGTCATCTGCCTCCTTGATTTCTGCCTTGCCTTAGTTTCAAGGATCCCTATCCAGTCCTTATCTCTCATTCTCCAGCCCCGCAGCTCAAGCTGTTTGTTTTCAAGGCCTTTGAGATGTCCACCCACCAGGTGAAGCTGAGCCTCCCTTGTCGGGAAGTTTGAAGCACTGGATTTAGTCCTCCATGGAGAAAAACTCCCAGCTCTTTTGAATGGAGGCGAGCTGGCTGGTGGGAGACTGGGCTGCAAAGGAAGGAAGGAATGGGGATGAGTGTTGAAGCGGTTCCTCTCCCACCTTGTGTTATCCTTCGTGCTCTGCAAGGACCCTGATCTCCCTTCACAAGTGCATTATTTAATGCTACTGTAAAACACGGTAGTTGCCAAAACCACTGCCTTTTCCCCCATTTTTTTGCGAGCTGTACTGTTATCAGCTGTGGTGCACAGGGCTCCGGGTTGGCTCCTTGCTCAAGCCTTCTGGGCAGTCATTCAGGTTTAACTTCCCTGAGCACAGATACGGCGCACTCAGCAGAAATGGCAGTCATTTCTCCGCTTGCCTGGCAAGGCTCATCCTTGGCAGTTTCCCAGTGTGATCCCCAGTCATGGTTGGTTTGGAGGTAGTTCTCCATCGTCTCGTGGCAAGTGCTGTGGCGGAAAGCACGCCTGCTCCCTTTGCTGTGTCCAAAGCAAGGTGTTAGGGCTTGGGCGGTTAGGTCTGGTTATGTGAGGTCCTTGGAGAGGGAACTTCATCATCATCATCAGGGATTTGCTCCCTGACTTAGTCTCAGGAGCTGCTTCAGCTCCAAGAATCGAGAATTAGTATTGGATTGCAACTCCTGAAAGTCAGTTTTTGAGTGCTTTTTAACTATGCAATCAGAAGATGCCCAAACCATAGGTGATTCTTCTTGGGAAGGAACCCAACCTTACAAGGTCCTGAATGCTTGTTTCTTTGGTGTTTAGAAAGGGATGCTGGAAATGGGACACCACGGATGAACGCAGGTCCCTCCTGCGGGATGCTTGAGTCTGGTCATGTGCCAAACAGAGTCAGTGGCAGTCCTGTGACTAAAACTAGAAGGCAGCGTTCACTGTGGTCCTTGATTTTTAACTAAGAGGCAGAGCTGGCATTGATTGGCATCAACCATGAAATAAATTAATGGCTGTTGTGCAGCTCCAAGTGCTGATTTCAGGGGATTTTGGTGAGTTTTGGAGTTTGGAGCCTGGCTGCTGAATTTAAGGACAGGTGAGGAGGTGTGGTGGGTTCAGGACACCCGTGTTCGGTGGTTGGAGACGTGTGTTGCTCTTGGATGTGTCAGCTGGTGCACTGGTGACAAGCTGATCCTTTTCCCCAAGATTCAGCTGTCCGCTGTGTAGAACTGTTGCTGCTCTTGTGTCAGTGGGTGTCTGGGCGCTCCTCTGGCTTCATGCCTCCAAATCCTGCATGCCTCATGATTGCATGGGTCAAGATGATCTGAGGACAAGATGTTCATATACTCCATGGGAACACCAGTTCCAGCAAAGAAATACCAAAGCAGAGAACCTGCAGCTGGCAAAGCTAGTACAATGGGTCCACTTTTGTGTGGAGACCTCTGTGTCAGCACGTTACAGATGGGGAAACTGAGGCACGGAGCCATCACTTGTTCAGGGTCCTTCATCAGGCCAGCAGCAACTTGGGGGCATACCCTGCCTGACATGGTGCCCTAAGGCACATCAGCAGCTCTCAGCTGCTGACCACTTTGCTTTGGCTGTCTCCTGTCCACATGGATGCTGTGCTGAGCAGAAAGGCGACGGGTTGATTTGAAACCCGCTGTGGTTCTGAGACCAGCTTTTATCCCTCCGAGCAGTAACGAAAGCCGAACACTTTGCATTTCTCTTTAACCAAACCAATGCCTCCTCTGCCTGTCTTTGTCCTCACAGGGGCTGTGTCATCGGACCAACTTTTCATTTCAACGTACCTTCCCTCCGCTTCGGTGATGTCTCCTTCGGTGAGTGTTCCCTGGGCTTGGAGCATAGGTTGAGAGGCCTGTGCATCACCAAAACAGAGCACCTGAACAGAAGAGCACCTGTCACTTGTGTTCCTCCATAGCAGCCTTTGAGGTGTTAAAACCAGGGCTGCTGGTGGCTTAGGCAGTGTTGTGCCATCATGAGGTCAGATAGGACCAAAGGAACAGAAAGTCAGTGTTTTCTGGTGTCCCTCATAGTCTGTTCAGCCCCAAGCTCCTAATGCTTGGCAGCAGAATGGCTGTGAAAGTCCTTGTGCCAGAAGGGCCCAGGGGATGGGACTGCAGGAGAAGGGAGTTGAAGCCACATGCTAGCCTGTAGCTGCTCTGGGTGAATGTGCGTGTTGCAAGGGGAGGACACCATTTCCCCCACCTGACCTTCAGTGTGAGCTGTTGATTAGTGCTGTGAGGGCACCTCATTCTCACCTCCCAGGTAATATGCCCAAGCAATAGCTCGGCATCGGGCACTGATGTCCTCTGAGATCTGGGCTCCTTCTCCTTCCCTGCCAAAAGCCCAGGTCTGCTGATGGAGCCAGTGGCTGAGCGTCCAGAGCATCTCCATTAAAGTGCAGATTCTCGTTCTCCACCTCCGTCTCACAAAAGGCTTTGTACTGAGATGTTCTAAAGTTGAATTGTGAAATCAATTGTGATTGAAGGGCCATTATCATTCTGCACCCAGGATGCCTCTGTGTTTTCATGCTGCTCATGGACTTTCTAAGAAAACTCATTACCTTTCCTGAGCTGCTTCCTCCCCTCCCTACATCACCACTCTGCCATTTCTTTATTTCCTTTTGAAGAAATAAAACCAGAAACACAGCAGGCAGAAATATGGTTATGTAATAGGAGCTTCATCCTACTTAATCTGATTTCGTTAATAAGGCCTTTTGAGCTGAAGGCAGCTACTGTATTTTTGCTTCTTTTAGCTCTGCTGCTGACTGTTGTCTGCATCTGGAGACTTCGGTCTCCTTTGGGACTGTGAAGTCTGTGTTTGTCCTTTCTGTGTGTCTCCTGCCTCCCTGCTGGAGTAGTTGCTGGAGGTGGGCAGTGGTCACTGTCGATGGGCATGGATGAACTACCTGCTGTGTCTGCAGTTGGTTTTCCTCCCCACCTGTATTCAAGTAACGCTTGGTAAGCAGGCCATGGGAGATGTCTCCTCACAGAGCTGGCCGTCCAAGGCAGATGTCCACTCCAGAGCAGGTTGTGGGCTGATGTCCTGTCTCTGCAGCACATCCCCACCAGGTGTGGTTGTATCACTGCTTTTCCATTATGGAAAGCAAGTATCAAAGGTAAAGTGATGTAAACCCTTGCGGGCAGTAACCAAAGCCAGTGTGCAGCATGGATGTGATGTCCCCGTTTGTTAGGTAAGGTGAGACACGGTTCCTGCTAATTTCTAAGCAAGCATCAGGCTTGCCTCCTGTGAAGTGGGCTGCAGGTTGTCACGAGCTGAGTCTGATTGCCCCCAAACAGGAGATGCCTTGAGGATGCTGCCTAGAGAAACTGCATTAGAGTGCTTTGCATCGTGCTGTAGTAGCCAATTGCATCCATCCTTTCTTTTACTGGAGCTTCTCCTCGATGACAATACACTGCTTTTATATATTGAAAACTGTAGGAGTGTTCGTGGAGTTAACAGGGAATGTTACGGACTGAATTTTCAGAAAAAATGGTCTGTCTGGATGTACGCTCATAAGCGAGAAATAACTGATGCTGGTTTTGGGGCATGTGAGAGCGCTCCTCAGGTAAAGAGAGACAAAATTCTGGTGTTCGGCATCGCTAAGAGTGGGCATTGCCAAGGAAACAATCTCTGTGATCAGCATAAAAGAGAGCTTAAGTGACGATGAATTCCTTGCTTAGCTTCTCAACTAGCTGTGGTTCAGATTGAGAAGAGCTAAACTCCAGGCACAGTTTTATCCTAACAGGATATTCACACCAGGACTCAGGGGGATAACTGGGGTGTAAATTCATATTTGTGTCATTTCCTAGGCTTTCCTCGCACCTTGTCGTGTCGCCTCACTAACACCTCCTTGGTGCCCATGACCTTCAACCTTCGCATTCCTGGGGACGGCTCGGGAGAGCCCAGTGTTACCAGTTTTGTTCCTTTGTCGGACAACACTCACTCATACTGGAGAAGGGGAGCCCAAGGTCTTGTGAAGCCAACCGAATTTACCATCATGCCGTGCAGAGGGACCATCCGCTCCCAGGGGGTCGTGGATATCCAGGTATGGAAAAGAGTCCGGCCATACGTGCTTCAGCAGGTGGAGCTGAAGCTTCACTGATGCATGAGAGGGCTTTAGTGCTGCCAGCATAACGCGAGTAAGATATATGCATTAGTGTTAGGCTTTTGTTGGCTGGGTTACTCTGGGACGTTTCAGAAGGAGCACCGTTTTGTTTCCAAAATCCTGAGCGGAAGGTCTTGTACCGTATAGTCAGGTACAGAAGCCACTCCTGTGTTTTTGAGAGCTGCTTAGAGCGATCTCTTGGATTTACAGTGGGCAGAGGAAGGATGAGGACAGAAGGTGGCTGTTAAAAAGAGAGATGTCATTGGATAAAGCAGTTTGCCTTTCTTCCCAGTCTAATTTCTCCTGTCCTGTTGAGCAGGAGGAGCTGTATTCACTGCAGCGATCCCCAAGGGGGACTGCAAAAGCTCTGGCAGCCGTGAACTGCACAGCATCTGCTGGGCCACGTTTTGCTCTCAGCTTCCCCCTGTAAAGCTGAACTCATTCTGTTCAAGTCAGCAGATTTCCTCTGGATTTATGCTATTCTAGTCGAGATTACAAACTGGTCCCTTAATTTTAATACAGTGGTGAGTAGAGCATTAGTCTAATTGTGCTTTAATTTAGCTTGCATATACCCTGATAACTGCACGGTGTATTTAACAGAGCAGATCTTGTCAGAAGACTTTTATTACTCGCAGAGCCTGTGCTCTGTACATGGACCAGCAGAAGAATTAGGGCAAAATCCTCCCTTTCCTTACTGTGGAAGGAGAACCGGAGGACACCACACATGGACGATGGCTTTTGGGAGCGATGAAGTATTTGATGGTCTTCTCTTCCGCCAGGTCACCCTGTGTTCCAACACCGTGAAGAGATACGAGCTGGCACTGGTGGTGGACGTGGACGGTGTTGGCAAGGAGGTGTTGGCATTGCCTCTCACAGCCAGGTATCGCCGCTTCCCTTGCAGCTCATCGTCTCTCCTCGTGCACCCCCCACCAGCACACTGCCTTGCACGCGGTTTTCTGGCTCCATCTCCAAATGAGAAGCGTTGCTTAATGAGCTAGTTCTACCCAGCTAGCTAGGAGAACAGCAGTGCTTTGAAAGCAGCCCACGTTGAGAAGCACCTGTGCTCAACGGACAGGCATGGGGCTGAGCCTTTTTCTAAAGGGAACAGTAATTATATTCATGTTTGGCCTGGCTTTTGGTGCTTGAGGTGTAAGAAATTTCCAAAGGGCTGCCCCTCCTTCTTCCTGCAAGTGGTGGACTTGTGCTGGGTTGCAACCAAAACGCAACATTCATTTGGGACACAGTGATCAGCCTGCTGAAAGCTGGTGTCTGGTTCAGTTAACGAAGGCATGTGCAAATGGGGAAGGGGCTTGTGTCAGGACTGGTGAGGGGAAGTAGAGGCAAGATCTTAGGATGGGGAAAATAGTCCTTGATGTGGAAGGTGAGCTCAGGTTTCTCTGCTTTCCTCTGGTCCTTCTGAGACGTACTGTTCTCAGATTTAAGCCAAAAGCTGTTCTTGCTGCAGCCAGATTCGATGCTGTTGTGCTGCAGTGGGTGTCAGTTGAATTGCAAGAGGCAGAGTCTTCCAGTCAGTGCCTGGGCTGCAATTCCGTAAAAGAAGTGCAAATGGGAGCAGACAGTGTATGGACCCGTGAGGGTCAAGGAGCAAGGTGGCTACAGAAGTGGGGAAGGGGTGACCAGCCACTGCGTGAGGCAGGTGGTGGCTTGTGCCCTCTGCTGCTGGGGTAAATGGCTGAGTTTTCAGGCAGGGCAAGAGAGGTATGGGAGAGGAGGGAGTAATTTTTACTGAGATTGTGGGGTCTTGTGTTCCCTGAGGCTTGGTGAGCCCTGGTCATGGGTGGGAAGGCTCCCCTGGAGCTCATGCCTTGCTGGGAGCGTCAGGAGGGTGCAAGGTGTCTTTGCAAGCCTCCTGGGGCAAAGGTGCCCATCAGACAGCTCTGGGACAGGGCACAGTGCTCTGCCTGGGCACTTGGCAGCCTCTACAATGCTGAGACTCAGGGTTTGCTCCTCCTTTACAAGAGGTTGTTGTATAAAAAGAAATTAAAGGCAATTTATTGCTGTAGGGGTCTTAAACGTCCATTTGACAGTGACACGTGTTATGCTCCATTTCATGCTATTTGGGGAGTAAACAAATTCTACGTTCTCTCAGTATCTCCAATTCCCTTTTCGTCATCTCTTTGCCTAGATGCATCGTTCCTCAGCTGCGAGTGCTCAACCCGGTCATGACATTTGGACGGTGCTTTCTAAAGTACCCGTATCGGCAGATGCTGACCCTTGAGAACGACAGCAATCTCCCAGGCTGCTACGCAGTTCTTCCTCAGGTTTGGCATCGCATCCACCTCCTTTCCTCCAATGTTGTCAAGGGGTATATTAGGAAAAAAGGAGTTTTGGAGAAGACCTTGCTGGTTTATAGTCAAACCTAAAGGTTTGCTGAGAATAGGAACCTACCTGAATAGAAACTTTAGAAAGCAGTTAAATAGGAACCTGCCTGAATATAAACTTTAGGAAGCAGTTCATAGTCTAGTCTTTGGGGTGCTTTCCTGTAGGAGAACTTAAAAGGTCATGAAAGGCTGCTGCAAGGAGGCTGCCAGCACAGGAGCGGGTGTTTGTGCATGCAGCAGCTCTCGGACCCCCTCAGGATGCTAAGCCCATACTAGTCTTGCATCTGTTTTTGTGCCTCTCTGCTTTCTCCTAGGGATTTTTAAAAATGTGCGTGAATTGTCATTGTGGTAGATGTCAAGGAGTTTAGAGTGACCTTTGAGGAAGCTTTAAAGTTGGTTTTGATTCTGTGCCTTATAGGAACACAAGAAGGATGCTCCTGTGTGGTACTCCAGCCCCACGCCATGCGGGATTATCCAGCCTCGCAGCTTGGTGGAGGTCCCGGTTACACTGGAAGCCCAGGTGACGGGAGAGCAGGACACAGTGGCTCGTGTCGCGGTGTTTGGGAGCGAAGGATCCCCGCTGGTGAGTGCTAGGGGAGATGTGTGCCTTTGTGCGACTCATCTTGGTGGGGCATAAAGTGTACAGGGATTCTTCCTGGGAAAACAAGAACTTGTAATATATGGCTGGCGTGGACAAGGAAAGAAGGGATCCGTGGCATGAGCAATGGCTCATGCCCAGAGAAGAGGAGGGATGGTATTCTCTTAGGTGGTAATCCAAGTGTCTGACACAGCATGTCATTATGGATATGTGAGGTGGGATAACAAGCCCAGTCTAAAATGCAGCACGATCCCTGCCTCTCCTACTCTGCTGTATTATTAGATGAGCAGCAACCGCTGCTTCATTAGGACTTTTGCTCAGGAGCACACAGGGACCTCCCTGAATCCTGCTAAAGCAAGCACATAAGAAAACATGCTGAAGTGATGTTTTGTGCAAAGCTGGATTTAAGCTTTTCTGAAGTCAGGCCCATCATGTTTGAGAAATATCCATCAAATCTCTTTGCCAAAAGTCCCAGCTGAAAACATGTGAGTCTCCACACCATTTGCATACACAACAGCAGCAGCGACAACAAAATGTAGTCAAGAGACCGTTGTATGTAGTGTCCTGGCTTCATCTAGCTGAAATCTAGATGAAATTTAGTTACACTTAAAATGAAAATGATACTAACTTTTGAAGCAGCTGTTTTAAAATGTCTTGTCATCTGTCTGAGCATGAAGGAGGATGTCAGAGGATTGCTGGGAACCTGAGGCTTTCTGTAACAGAAAGGAAGGCTGACATGTTGAAAGTAGTTGCGGGATTTAAACTTCCATGAAAAGGAATGGAAATGATGCTGCTAAATCCCCTGGATGCCACTGAACCTCTCAACCCAGGCCCTTGTGGGTGTGCAATGTAAAGCAGTCAACGGGAAGGCCAGGCAACGCAGGCTTTGCAGGGAAATGTGAAGTTTGACAAAAGAGTTGCTCGTAAATATAAGGCATGCTTCCCTTCAAAAGAAGGGTTTCCCCCCACTAGAATTTATGTCTGTTATTCATATAATACCAGGAATACACACAAGCACAAATCAGAGGCAAGTAACTTGCATGATCTGTACTCTGAAGAGCCTGCTTTGCTTCTGACTTGTGCTGGTTGTCACAGGTGTTGCTTTGGGAGTGTTAACGAAGTTAGTCTCCAAGTGGGGCTGTGCAGCAGCAGAAGTCAGGGAGGGTGCTTTGGGGCAAGACTGAGCAGGAAAAGGGGTGGGAGCAGGCACAGGGTACAGGGAAGAGAGCTAACAGTGTGGAGGAGGTGTGAAAAAGCAAGCGTGGGAAACTGGGTTTCTTTACCCCCTGATACCGGGAGCTTGTGGCTTTCAGATGGGATGGCTCCAGATCCCACACGTGCTCCAGGCCTTCTGTTTCAGTCTTACCACACTGAAAACTTCAAACCACCCTAATTATCCCTCAGTCTAGGAGTACCCTTAGAGCGGTCTAATCTTTTTCAACTTTCCCTGTTCTTTTTGATCTTTCCTACCTGCTTCCTGGAGCAGAAGATCCATTTAGTGAGCGTTGGAGAAGGACCAGTTGTCTCCGTGCACCCGAGTAAAATAAATTTTGGCCGTATCCAAGTTTTACAAGATGCTTCCCAAACTCTCCGCCTCTGCAATCAGACTGTCATCCCTGCATCCTTCTGGGCAGAGATGGTAAGTATCTGTGGGGCTCTTTTCCAGCAAAAATGGTCCATAGCAGCCTGTGACTTGACCTTTCTATGCAACATTTCCATATTGCTCCCCGAGGGAGAAAGGGAGATATTCCATCACAACGCGGGAAGAGGAGCCTGGCTCTGGGGGCAGTTTTCTCTGGGGAACCCCTCAGTAAAATAGAAAGTTTGCGTAGATGTTTGAGCAGAAATGAGTCTGGATCACTTTTACAAGTTGTCCCTTTGTTTTGTGGAAGGTATTTAGCTCTGAGAGTCATGCTTTTGGAGCTCTAGGCGATGAAGGGAACCCTGTGGCCCTTTGCTCCTGAAAGGGCATGGGTTTCCCTGTGGTTTCCCTGTTCTGTCTGCATCTCCTTTGCCTCAACCTCCAGCTGACGATAGAGACTAGGGTGTGAGGTCTGTCCTCCAACTGCTGGTGGTGAGGTGAGTTTCACCCCTACTGGGGGTCACCCCAGCTGGATTGTTGCCCAAAGATATGCTTGTAAGGGTGGTGTAGTGACGGAGTCTGTGGACTCCGTAGCGTTGCAGAGCATCTCTGGAGACTAGCTGCAGAAGAAGGTTATTTAATTCATGGAGGCTGCCTAGTGTGACAAGCTGCGTAGCAGGAGGAGAGCTTGGCTGCTTCCCTGGCAGGGGGAGCGGGGCTGATGCAGGCGGGAAGGGCTCGGGTGCTGAGGCTGGGTGGGATGTGCTCCCCACTGGAGGGGGGATCGAGGCAGGAAAACAGGGTTTGGAGGGGGTTTGTGCTTCTCTGTGCTAGGTGGGTTGAAGTTCTGGGGCTGGTTAACCCAGGCTGAATTTCCCTCTTGCTGCTTTTGCAGCTTGTTCGCTCCAGTTTCTGTGCCCCGGAGCATAAACATAACCTCAAAGTGGGGGATTCCCAGGGCAGCTTTCTTTGGCTCCACAAAGAAAATCTGCTTTCCATCTCTGCAGAGAGCAAGCCACCTCGGATGGGTGGTACTGGTGTATAAATGATGGGGTTTGCATGCTTGTACCCAAGACTGACCTTCAGAGCTCCGTTTAGGTCCTGCCATCGGGGTGTGATGCCTTCCCTCCCTCCCCTGGGCAGCTTGCAGTGCACCCAGGGAGCTTGCAGGGGTATATCTGCCTCTCCATTGCCTCAGTGCCCTAACTTATGGGACTGGGCAATAAATCCCATCCTGCTTCCCAGCGATCTCTGCAAATATTGTGCTAATCAATAACTCGAACTGTAATATGAGGTGGTTCAGGGATGGTTTCTTTCCCTGCAGCAAAGATGGCCTCTGCTGTTCCATAGCCCCTCTGCTGACTCCCCAGCATGGAGTTACCCCATGGTGAGCATCTCAGCTTCTCAGGATAGCTGCTGCTATCCTGGAGATGTTCAAGGAGGCAGGTGCTGGGAACCTGCTGGATCAGCTGTTTCAGCAAGGGCTCTTCAGACCCTTCAGGACGGTGATGCTGAGCCTGCCTGATGGGAGCAGCACCGCGGCAGGCGAGATGTGCTCCAGCTCCTCCCTTGCCCTCAGCAGCTGCCTCCATTGGTGCTGTTTTGTTGCCTCGGTTGAAGTTTTGCCCTTTGCTGCTGCCTTAGGCTGCCTGGCAGTTTATTGATGGGAAGAAGAGGGGACTGAATAATTTTGGAGATAAAATTTGAGATGCAGTCGGGTGTCAGGGTGACCTGCACATGTAGCTCTGAGAGCAGAACTGGCTCCGGCTGTCCCTTAGCCTAGCTGGTGGGTGACCTGGGCATCCTTCATTCATTTGCGCCCCTGAACCCAAGTCTTGTGTTCTCGAAGATGCCAAAGCTGCTGCTTTGATTTCCTGCTTGGAGACTGCCGCAGGACAGCGAGCTGGGATTTCCCTGTTTCCCGTTTGATGGCTAATCTCAAAACCCTGGCTCTTTGCAGTTAGGCTTCTGGATCACGGTCCCCACTCGAAAGAAAGAGCTCTTGATTGAAATTTTCAGAGCAGTGTTGGATCAGCAACATTACAGCATGCTGACTGGCAGCTCAACAAACTGAATGAGATTAGATTAAGGGGCAGCAACAGGGCAAATAAAAGGCTGGTGTCTTGTTCAAAGCAGAAAAGGAAAATGCTGTAATGCAGATGGCCATGGTGGTATCCTTAACCACCACATGCAAATTGCTGTTCCTGTCAAGTCAAGCTTTCTTCTTGCTTTATGGGAGAAAAGAGCATTATCTGAGCAAGCAGAGATGTTTTTTGTGGATAACTTCACTTTGGGATAGACACTTAAGGAATTACCTGGAGTACTCCTCATCGTGCACAGGCTTCCCCGTACCCCTCTTGTGTCTGTCGGATGAGTTGTGGGGAGCAGCACTGAGCATCTCTGCCACCAGAAGGAAGGAAATAAAAAACCCCTCCAAAGCTGTGCCTTGAGATGGGGCTTTTTGGGTTTGTAGTGGAGTGTAGGGACTTCATACCCTAGTCCTTGGTTGGCTTATCCCTGCTTGCCGGGGTAGCTGCAGGGCTGTGACCCTTGGGGCCAGCGTGTCATCCCGTGCTCACCCACTGAATCCTGTGTCTGTCTGACGTACCTTTCCTTGTCAGATTGCTTTCCCAGCTGCCAGGCAGCCCTGTTAGAGCATCCTGTGGATCCCGCAAGGGGAGGGTTTGCCTTTTTTGTGGTAAAAAAGACTGGAGGAATAGGTCAACATGAAGGAGCTGCTGCAGCTTAGCTGGGGGCTGATGCGACCTGCTGAAAAAAGCAGCCATTTCTCCTCCTTGCTGTCGCTGTCATCTTCTTTTCCTGTTTCCCTAAGTGTCTGATTTTTGCTGTATTGACAAGTGCAAAAGAGTTGTATTGATTAATGGAAGTGTTTGCTTTCCCTGCAGAAAGGCAGAGAGAAAAAAGCATCTTTCTTTGATCATTTCCTACTTGTTTGTTGTCACTCTGTCTCCTCAGGCATCTTTTATTTGGCTACCAAGAATGACATGTCTCAGCATCACAGAAGGCAGCTGCGTATCACACCTGTGTGATCAGGAAGGAAAAGACAAGGCCTAGGGTGCAATTTTTGTTCATCAGCGGCAGCTTTCTTCTGCCTGCATAACCACCGCGCTGGGTGTGTTGTGTGCTACCGCAGGGAGGCAAATGGTGTTTTCCTGGTGCCTTGTAATGAGGGAGGAGAGAGGAAAGCTTTCTTGGGACTTCCCCTTGTAGTGACGGTGCTCTGTTTCCTAATTTTGGGCTCCTGTCTCCTTTGACGGGATCCTTGACCTCCCTAATCCAGAGCCCTGTGCTCCTGATGGAGCTCACTGCCGCGTGGTCTCCAGCAGCGGTCATCCAGCCAGATGTGTTGTCGTCTTCAGGAGAGCACCTGGGGAGCAGATCCCCTTCCACCTTCCCAGGGATGAGCTGCCCTCAGATTCAACTGGAGCTGATGTTGCAGAAGAGACCATGTTTTGTTTATTTAAAAAAAAAAAAAAGAAGCTGCACCTGTTTATCTTCTCACTGGGATTCCCTGGAGAGAATCAAGTGATTTTCAGGCAGCATATAAAGAGTTTTGGTCAAACTCGGTGTAAGCAAGGAGAGAACATGCAGTTCCCATTCCCATATTTGCTTCTCTCCTCATTTAGTGCAGGTTTTGTTTCATTTCCTGATTTCATTGCATATTATCTCAAGCTTTTGATGACATTCCCTTTATTAAAGAAATGGTCATATGGAGAGACAGCAGAACAGGGAGATAAACTTCAAAACAGTGCCGATAAAGAGATGCTGTTTTAATGATTCTGTTTTTTGTTCTTGCTGATGTGCAATTTTGTTGTTATCTGAGCAATTTGTGCGGGCTGTGGGGAGGGAAGGCTTTGAAGAGCCTGGAACTGAGTTTATTAGTTTTGCCAGTGCCTGGAATAATTTTGATGCCTTTGGCATGCTCCATCCTGGGATGCAGGCATGCAGACCTGACGTGCAGTCAGCCTAAGGAGTTTTCATAGCTGGGGCACCTCCCCACGCTGCCGGGACCCTGAATGCTCAGCAAGTTACTGCTTCCCTGTCCTCCCGCTAGTCTTACCCTTGTTAGCAGAGGTCGTTTTGGGGGGGTTATTTAAAATGCTTTCCATGACTTTGAAGTGCTGCTTGGTTTTCTGGTGTTCTTCTCCCTTGGGCTGTCTGGTGTCCTGTTAGAGCTCAGTGCCACCAGGCTGACAGATGGAAACTCAAGCTGACTTCACCTGGATCAGGCACTTGGATCATGTCAGGCCTCCAAGCTCATCATTGCTTTTCATTAAAAAAAGAAGAAAAAAGCCTTTTCTCTTAGAATACTGAGGTGTTTTGGGTGAGTAGTGCCTGTTGTCCCAAACACAGCACTGAACTGTGGGGTGTGTGTGCCACTAACACCGTGATGGACGCTTTGAAGCCGTACATCTACATCCCAGTGCATTTCATGCTGGCCGGGGAACATTGCATGCATTTCTCTTTGTCCGCTGCAAGCTTGCTCCCTGCAACTGTGCTTTTAAATGGACCGGGGGTCCAGCCCCCTCATTGCCCCATCTGTAGTGCAAGGTGCATGAGAAACCAGAGGAAGAGAATGCTTGGGAAGCCCGGGCCATGCCCACAGGGCATGTCTTGCTCTTTCTTTCTGCTTAGTTCTTTACTGCCCTGCTGTAAACACTTAACAGCTGAAGTGTTTCAAAGCCAAGGACAGTGGGACACCTCGCTGCAGCTGGTGATCAGTGGGGACCGAGTGCTTCAGTCCTTCAGGGGCTGTTGAGAAGCACTGCCTAACTCTTGGGAGAGACGACTTTGGTGTTGGGGTTTTGATCAACCAGTTTTGCAGAGTTATTCTTCAGGCTCTCAGCAGTATCCCCCAGGCACGTGGCTGCCACGGTGGGATTTGAGCAGTCCTCTGGCTTCCTCTGGCCTTGAGCCTTCATGCAAACCCGGCCACCATTGTTGGGAAGCCAGGAGAGAGAAAGTAGCTTCCCTTGGTGTGCACTCCGAACGAGAGACCAAAAGAGGAGCGGGAATAACATTCTCCTGAGGATGAGCATCTCTTGGGTCGGGCAAAACGGGGTTAATGAAGTGAGTCTGTTAAAGGAGGGTAAACTACAGGTTGTAAAAGCTCCTGCAGAGTTGCTGTTTGCAGACACCGTAGCTTAGATTTAGGGAAATGAAGCCTTTCTGGTTTTTACCCTCATATCTTTAGTCCTTCCTTTTCCTGCACCCTACAAGAGACCAGGGTCCATGGTTTCCATGCTAAGTTAGTGTTTGGCTTGTCTTGCAGGCTGGCAAACGCTCGCGCTGGAGGATTGAACCCAGTAAAGGAGTGATCCCCCCCGAGACGGAGGTGTCTGTAACCATCATCGCAAACTTGGACGACACGGAGAAATTCAGGGACGAGGTGAACCTGTTCATAGAGAACAGCCGTTCCTATGTCATCCCCGTCCGGGCTGTCGGCATTGGCACCACCATTGTCACCGACAAACCCTTTGGTCCGGAGCTCAACTTGGGACGCCACTTCAGGTAGGATACATCTCAGCTCCCGCTTCTGCCGTGGGCTCAGCCAGGAGGAGTTTTGCTGTAGTCCTTCAGGCTAGTTCTCCTTCCGTGCTCAAGGTCCTGGCTCTGTTTCACTGAAGCCACAGGAATTCCTTTAGAAGCATTTTGTGGCCATTTGAAAGATGTTAGATGCCCTCAAAAGCCACCAAAATGGACACCAGTTGCTACATTGTCACTGAATTGCCCTTACTTCTAATACCTTTATTTCCTCACTTCATCAGATAAAAATACAGAGGAAAACCAGCAGGTCCCATAAGCCTCCTGCTGGAAAACACTACATCACGAGTATAAACATATTTCCCTTTGCAGTAACATGGCTTGCTTTTTCACTCACAATGGAGTATCGTCTTGCAACAGCGGAAAACCATGGAGGTAACTTGTTAGCAACTCCTCGAGTAAAGTGATGGTGCTGCTTTATTTCCCCTCTGCCGGGAGTCCTGGAGGAGCAGCAGAATTTGTCTTTGCCCTGTATCATCCCTCAGTTCACTCGTCTTCCCTGGCTCCCCTGCCAGGCTGCTCTTTATTAGACGTAGTTGCTCTTTCCTGGTTTCTCCTGCCTGCTTTCCTCCCTGTCTCCTCCGTCAACACCGCAGCAGCAGCCCGGGGCACGGGCAAGCGAGGGTGGCTGCAGGCCCAGCTCTGAAAGGGAGAGGAGGAGAGGTCTGCTGAGGTTGGGTGGGATAAATTGAGAGTATTCATTGAAAGAGCTTGGCTCGGAGGAGGGGATTTGTTGATGCTACCGTGTGTGTCTGAAACCAGGCACGTCCTTCTAAACAGGGGAGGGAAATAAGCCTTTGCAAAGTGCTGCTTGCCTTGTGTTGGAGACCTTTTGGGGCGAGAGGCATCATCTTCTCGAGGTGCCTGTTGCTTTCCCTGGCCGCAAAGAGGGTCCACAGTGCTCCGATACCTACATTTTTGGTTAGAAAGAGCAGGTTAATCCTACCTTAAGCATTTAGGATAGATTTTTAGCAACTTCAATATGCATCCACAAGCCATCCACATCAGCAGGGATGTTGCAGGGAGGTTGGTGCTTGCCCAGCGTGTCCTGTGCTCTGTGCAGCCACAGATTGGCTACACAACACAGGGGACAATGTTGGGGTGGCTCATGTCATTGTGCTCTGCCCCCCTTCACCCGCAGGCTCTGTTTGGAGTTGTTGCCGTTGGTGTCGGCTGCAGAACTGCCACCGAGTGAGCTGTGGTGGGACCCCAGTAACATCTCCGATGAGTTGGGCTTTCCCAGTGTTGTGGTTTAAGCCCAGCCGGACTAATCACCACACAGCTGCTCACTCACTCCCCTTCCTCAGCTGGACTCTCTTTACCGAGAGAGTAGTGAAACATTGGAATAGGCTGCCCAGGGAGGTGGTAGAGTCACCCTCCCTGGAGATATTCAAGGAGCGTGTGGATGTGGCATTGTGGCATGTAGCTTGATGGACGTGGTGCTGTGTGGTGTTGGGTGGGTTGTGGCTTGTTGTTGTGTGGTGGGTTTTGGTGGTTTTTTTTTTGTTTGTCTTTTTTTTTTTTCCCCCAGGTTGGACTTGATGATCTTACAGGTCTTTTCCAACCGTAGTGATTCTGTGATTCTGTGACAGGAGAGAGAAAATATGAGGAAAAGGCTCGTAGGTCGAGATAAGGACATAGGGAGATCACTCACCAATTACCATCATGGGCAAAACAGACTCAACTTGGGGAAATTAGTTTAATTTATTACAAATCAAAACCAGAGTAGGATAATGAGAAGTAAAAGCAAATCTTAAAAAAACCCAACACCTTCCCCCCACCCCTCCCTTCTTCCTGGGCTCAACTTCACTCCCGATTTTTCTACCTCTCCCCCCGAGCGGCGCAGGGGGACGGGGAATAGGGGTTGCAGTCAGTTCATCACACGTTGTTTCTGCCGCTCCTTCCTCCTCACACTCTTCCCCTGCTCCAGCGTGGGGTCCCTCCCACAGGAGACAGTTCTCCATGAACTTCTCCAACGTGGGTTCTTCCCACGGGCTGCAGTTCTTCATGAACTGCTCCAGCATGGGTCCGTTCCACGGGGTGCAGTCCTTCAGGAACAGACTGCTCCAGCGTGGGTCCCCCGCGGGATCGCAAGTCCTGCCAGCAAACCTGCTCCAGCGTGGGCTCCTCTCTCCACGGCTCCACAGGTCCTGCCAGGAGCCTGCTCCAGCATGGGCTTCCCACAGGATCACAGCCTCCTTCGGGCATCCACCTGCTCCAGCGTGGGGTCCTCCACGGGCTGCAGGTGGATATCTGCTCCACCGTGGATCTCCATGGGCTGCAGGGGGACAACCTGCTTCACCATGGTCTTCACCACGGGCTGCAGGGGAATCTCTGCTCCGGCGCCTGGAGCCTCTCCTCCCCCTCCTTCTTCACTGACCTGGGGGTCTGCAGAGTTGTTTCTCTCACATATTCTCACTCCTCTCTTCTCCGGCTGCCGCTTCCCGTTTTTTCCCCCTTCTTAAATATGTTATCACAGAGCCGCTACCACTGTTGCTGATAAGCTCAGCCTTAGCCAGTGGCAGATCCGTCTTGAAGTCGGCTGGCATTGGCTCTATCAGACATAGGAGAAGCTTCTAGCAGCTTCTCACAGAAGCCACCCCTGTAGCCCCCCCTGCTACCAAAGCGCTGCCACGCAAACCCAATACACCCAGAGCCACAAATTCTGCATCTCCCCAGAGCTGCTCCGAGCTTTCATCCGTTGCTCTCCACAACACACACCATTTCATATTGAACTTGTAAACCTCGTTATTTTTTTTTTAACAGTCTGTTTCACAGACTTGTTTGTTCTATAGTATATGCTTGTGTGTTTGTATTTAGCTGCTTATGGCAGACATGCATTTTGTAAGCCACATGTTCTGTACCTTTCAAAAAGACAATAACTGTTCCAGGAACTCTTCATTTCCTGGTCATGCTCAGCTTTATAGAGGGTAAAATAATGACTCCAGACTAGCCTGCGGTTAGTGTTTCTTTACCTGAAGGAATCAATTTCCATTGAATATTCATCTGGCTTTATATCTAGCTCTAGTTCTTCATCTCTGGTTGTCGCTCCGTTCCCTCAGCAGCTAGAGCTGGTCTTGCTGCCGTGTTCGTATTGGGAAAACTTCTGTTGATCCTGTGTTCTCAGAGTGCATTTATCTCCCTAAACTACAAAACCAGCTGCACTGTTGAGGCAAAGGGCGATATGTTGGGGGCGATGAGGGTTGGCTGCTCTCTAAGGGATGGGGGGATGAGGGGGATCCCACCAGTGAGGCAGGTGGTGCCCGGATCACCAGATGAGTCTATATACCCTGCAGCCTCCCCAGTAGCATCTTTGGAGGAAGCCACCTGAGGCAGCAGCTCCCAAGGGGAAGGTGAAATGGCAGCGAAGCTGTTCCTCCCTCCACTTGCAGCCAGGCCAGGCCAGCTCAGTGTCTGATGCAGCGAGACCTGCAGGAAGCCCCTTGGAAAAATACTCTGATTATTAAGCCCCAAAGGCTGTTGATGCTCTGTTTGCAGCAACTGAGATGATGTTTGTGTTGGGTCTGGCTGAGATGGAGTTCATTTTCCCCGCAGCAGCCCTCATAGTGCTGTGCTTTGTATTGGTAGCTGGAAGGTGTCGATAAGGCACCAGTGTTTTGGGTACTGCTGAGCAGTGCTCGCACAGCACCAGGGCTGTCTCTCCGACACTCCCCCCTCACCACTAGGCTGGGGGTGGGCAAGATCTTGGGAGGGGTCATAGCCAGGACAGCTGACCCAAACTGCCCAAAGGGGTATTCCATAGCATATGACGTCTGCTCAGCAATAAAAGCTAAGAGAAGAAGGTGGAAGGGGGGGCATTCGTTATTACGACGTGCGTCTTCTGGAGCAACCGCTAAGCGTACTGAAGCCCTGCTTCCCGGGAAGTGGCTAGACATCGCCTGCTGATGGGAAGCAGAGAATAAATCTTTTCTTTTCCTTTGCTTCTGTGCGCGGCCTTTGCTTTTGCCGTATTAAACTGCCTTTCTCGTGACCCACGAGTTTTTTTCCATCTTATTTTCTCCCCGCCCTGTCCTGCTGAGGAGGGGAGTGATTGAGCGGCTTGGTGGGCACCTGGCGTCCAGCCGAGGTCAACCCACCACAATGTTCTTCACGAAGCTTTTCCCTGCTGTGCACAACCAGAGCAGCTGCTGGATGGTGATAAACTTCGGGGCAGCCAAGGTCTGGCTCTTGCTGTAGCTTTGAGCTAGGTCAGCCTTTTGGGAGGTGCCTTTATTGCTGAGTGTGCAGTTGGATAATGCCTTCAGGGTACTGAAGCTGGGTGATTGCTGGGAAATGGCAGCTCCCGTGACATTTTCCATCTCTGCTTCTCTTCTAGCCTGGATCCCTGCTGCTACCACTTCAAGATGACGAATAAAGGGCGACGCACCCAATACCTGTATTGGACAACAGAAGGTTTCAGCCCATTTCACCGGCATCGTCGTCTCCCTGCCATTGGTGCCACCAAGGGCAAAGATTCCGCCCAGAACCCCAAACCTGCCTGCCCCGTGTTTAAGCTTCGGCCTCTGAGGATGGAGCTGATGCCGGGCAAGACTGTGGAGATGACGCTGGAAGGCTTCTCCAGCACTCCGCAGGTGAGGTCCCCCATGAGGGCTGAGCCTTTCCCATCAGATCACGTCCACTGGGACTTCTTTTGCAGCCCCTTGACATTTGCCTGCGAAAATGAGCAAGAGCTTTCCAGAAACTGTTTTAATGCCACAAGTTACGATGGGAGCACCAGTTGCTTTTCTTGCTGGCCACCATCAGTTGCTAAGGCTTTTTTGTGTTTCTAGAACTACCATAAACCCAACTTGCTGACACCAAAATGGGGGCTGAAGGAAGTATTGCTACTTCAGGGGCCAAGGGCAGCTTATAAGGTGTCGTGTGCTGGGGCAGAAAGGAAGGGCAGGGCAAATAAGTTCTACTTACACTAGGGGCACAGGCAGAAAGTAGATTAAAAAATGCAAGGTCATCTATCTGGGGGAAGCAGTGAGCAAAACAAACCACCTGTGAAGGGAGGGAGTGTCTGGGAGCAGCATCATTTTTCCTCTGTAGACAAACGTAAGCAGAGGGCTTGTCTAGCACTGAGTCCTGGAGGAAAAAAAAACGAACAGGGTGTGTCAGCTCTAATGATCATTCCCCATGTGGGAGCCTGTTCCCAGGGACCTTTATAATTGGCAGCTTGACTTTTGTCAGTATTTCCATAACAGCTCGCCCCAGTCTCTCAGCCAGCCCCGGTGTCCCAAGGGCAGCCAGGTCTTGCAGCACCCTTGGATGGCAGCTGAGAGGGGGGGGATTTCAGCAGGGTCACTGGGCGTTCTCCCTGGACCCTTCTTTCCAGGGGGAATCCAACTCTGCAGAGAAACTGCCAGCTAACCCTGGTGTGCATTCCCTGGCTCCAGGACCACTGGGCACAGATGTTTAAGCAACTATGGACTAAATCTGCATTAAGCTCCTGCTGATACCAGTGCTTTGAAAGGTTTTTTTAAAGGGTTGCCCCAGTGGCAGCTTGAGGAAGACTTGATTACTCACTCAATTGACTGTGATGGGATTGTCCCTGTGCAGTTCTGAGCCCAAAGGTTTTGCTGAAGAGGGAAAAAGGTACTGGAAAGGAAACAAAGTGATCAGGGCACTGGTGAGGGTGTCTTGCCTGGAAAGGCCAAAGGGGATCTGTGAGCTCAGCTGTGGCTGCCTGGCTCATGCAGTCAAAGCCCAGACCCTGGGAGTGGGCTTTCCACCTTACTTGGGTCTTGGGAACTTAATTTTCTTCAGGTTGGTCAGAAGCCCAACTGCCTGCACTGCCTGTGCAACACAGATGATTTTGGAGGCTGTAGACTCCGAGGAGTTGTTGGGTTGTGGTGTTGTACCAGAGGGAAGAATGAGAAATGACAGGAGGAATTTGGGAAAGTGAAACCATGAGAAATCAGGAAAAAGTCTTGAACATAAGAGCATCCAGCTTCAGCAGAGGGTTTTTGTGTGGAGTGCAAGACATCTCTTTCCTAGGGAGATTTCTTTTCAAAGCAGCTCTAGAAGGGCACAGTACATCCTAGGAATGAGTGATCCCCTCTTTACCTGAAGGCAGGCTGGCTATTTGGGTTTTTGCCATGTATCCTTTCCACTAAGCTTCCAAGGGAGGGTTTGCTGCCATTGGCCCTTCTACCACTTGTTTCCCTTAATATAGTTATATATTTTTTTAATCAGTTCCTACAGCTTTTTGTAAGGATTATGCTTAGCGATGGGGCACATCAAAACAAGCATCATTTGGGGCAGGGATTATTACGATTGTAGACAGCACGTGACTCAAGTGCCTTTTGTGGATGTTGGGGTGTAGCGGTATGGATGTTTGAGTGCAGCATAAATAGGGTGTAGCATAGAAAGAGAGAGGGCTGTTGAGGAGACGAGTGACTGTCACTTTAGGGCAGTAATACCTGTTGATGGTTGATGGCCAAGATCCCATGGCACAGTTTTTATCCAGGCTATCAAAATCCTTTATGTCCACGGTCGGGTGGCTAGCAAATGCGGGGTGTTTTCTGGACGCCCTGCTAGCACCCGCTGGGTGACGTGTGACTCTTGCATGCAGGTGGTGAAGGAGCGGCTGCTGTGTCACGCCATGGTGGGGAGCAAGGCAGGGAAGGCACAGATCATGCAAGTGGACGTCACCTGTGAGTTCGTTGCTCCCATTCTGCAAATATCCTGCAGAGAAATCACTTTCCGGGTGGAGAAGGTAAGTCTGCGGATTGCATGCTGGCATTGAATAGCTTGGCTGATGACTGAGAGCCCGTGGGGTGTGTGTGCTTGTGTTCAAAGGGGGAAGTTAAATATCTTGTCCGAGTCCTCAGGGCTTTGACTATTGATTTGAGCAGGACCAAGTTTTTGCCATTAACACCGAGATCATTATTTCGTTCCTCTGGGCTTGGGGACAGTCTCACCAGCCGTATTCGGCCTTTCTTGATGTGGATACAGAATTGAGCTGCTGAGCCAAGGGCACAGGGTGAGACGTGTGGGACCCACGAGAACAGCGTGGGCTTTGCGCAGCCCCCTCGTGTGCTGGGGCTGCAGGTGGGAGAGCAGAGAGCTGCAGCTGAGCAATGCTAAACCCCCTCCTCACCCCTCCTGAGGTGCTTTGTAAAGTAAGTGAGGACGTTTTCAGGGATGGGACTGGTTTTTAACTTCACTGATGTAAAACTGAGATTACAGCTGCTCTGCTGAAGGGGGATCGTGGCCACTTCTAGAGAGACACCAGTTTCTGTACTCAGTATAAAGGGAGGTTTTTGAGGATCCTCCTTCAAGGCACAGTGAAGTCTGAACACTGATCCTGTAGGGGAGCTGAGAAAAACTGAGAGAGCTGTCAGCTCCTCAGGCTGATGAGGGAAAACTGTCATCTCTTGTCTCTCTTTGCCTTCTCTGCTCTTGGTATGCTCTTTGCATTTCCCCAAGCCTCACTTTCTTCAAAGGACCCGCAGATGTCCTTCAGCTGCAGTGATGGTAATATCAACACAAAGGAGGAGCCCTCTAGTCTCTGGATCCTGACTCCTGCATCATCTTTCTCTCTCCCATGAGGTGTCTGAAAAAGAGAAGATACTTCATTATTTAGTTTCTGTGTTTTCAGGTCTCTCCTCTGGTTCCCAGGCTTCCAGAGAAGCACAAAATCCTGTGAGCAGGGAGTTCAGGTTTAATTAGAAGCTTTTCAGCTCTGCCTGATGTCTGCCTGTGGTCTGCTTGATGCCACACGCTCTGATTTATCGAGTACTACGAAGCTGCAGCTGATTGATGTCAATACACCCCAAAGTAGTTTCCCAAAGCCTGTCTAGTTTATATAAACCACGCAGAGACAAAAGCTCTGGGTTCACGTTCTCTTTTGATCTTGTTCAAGCAGCTGCCTCCTCTCGGGGTCCTATCCCCCCATCTGTACGTGAGACTGTTTTCCTGTCCCCCGGGGGATGCTCTAGTTTCTAAACACGAAAAGCATCTGATCTACTTCAAGGAAACCTTTCTAGAAGGGTAGAAGTGAATAAAAATAGTAAATAGAGATGTATGCTCTTTTGGGGTTGAAAACCTTGAAATGCATCAGAGAGGGGAAGGAGGTCCGTGGCCGCTTCAGGTTGCTTTTTTTCCTTGTCTCCTGTTTCTGTAGCAACCCAGTGATGTCCTAACTCTTCAGTACCAGCCTCTTTCATTAAAAAACATGTCCTCCCTGCCACTCAGCGTTGTCCTGGCCTTGGAGCAACCCTTCGTGATCTGCGATGCGGACCGGCAGCCCCTCCCCGCAGATGTTCAGGTGAGCAGCCGTGGACCTTCCTGCTGGTGGGGTTTGAAGAGGGAGGAGAGTGGTGGTGCATTTCTGTTGGGAGGTCCTCTGGTAGAGAGGTTTATTCTTTAGAATCAGCAGTAGACTGGCCTGAACTAAATTAGATTTGAAACGAGTTGCTGAAGGAAACGAAATATCATCTGAATTGGGGAAATGCGTCCTGGCTCTAAGCCATGAGGAGAGGGGAGCGTGCAACTAGGTCTGGGCACGCCATGTAGTAAAGGTGTCTCCTGGAAACCATCCTAGCTCTCCAGCAGCCATCCTTGGATAACCTCAAGAGCAGCTTGCTCCCTTCAAGGGCAGCCCTGCTTTCAGGAAGGCTGAGGATGCTCCTCCAGCTGCTCCCTGGCACCTGCCCCATTGTTGGTGGAAGGTGTTGGGTATGGACTCTGCTAAACGTGTTGTAGTAGGCACGGCCACCATTTCTGTGCCGTGCCAGTGACTAGCACCTGCAAGGGTGAGGCTGCAATGCCGTTGCGCTTGTGCTGTGAGGAAAAAGATGTTCCTCTAGAGTTGGGGCAAAAGGCCCGGGCTTGCCAGAGTGCTGGTTTGGTTATGTATTTAGCGTATAGCTTCTGTGGGTCCAGAATTCAGGAGGACAATATTTCTTTCCCTCTTGTATGGATTCAGAGCCCAGAGGCATGAGCGTGAGATAGTCTCAGACCAGAGTGTTGTGGTGCTTGCGGGCAGGCGCACACTGTGAAGAAAAGGAAGGATGAACTGAGAAGGCCACGTTGGGGTCACACGTTGAATATTTACATTTTCATGCCGTCAGACCTTGGGACTTCATCACACTGGTGGTTAATACTCTTCATCTCCTTGCAGCCCATGAAGCTGGAGATAGGAGAGGAACTTCATCTCTCCATCAGATTTAACCCTGCTTATGAAGAGGGTTTGAATATCTGGGTAGCAGAGAAGGCTCTGAAGATACGCTTTCTCGAGCACCCTCAGGAGGAGCAGGTCACCGTTCGGGGAGAAGTCTACTTCCCCAATCTCCATTTCCCGACCATGGCCGTGGACTTTGGGTGCCTCTTGAATGACACCGAAGCTGTGCGTTATGTCAGGATGACAAACTGCAGCCCACTTCCTGTCCGGTACCACTGGTCCTTCCTGATGGACAGCCACGTGGACCAGATGAGGTATGTGCGCCTCTACCCTCTCCTTGAAGCTCTTCTTCCCAGTGTCCTGTTTGTACTTTGCAAAGACCAAGCTGTTTGCCTGGCATCCGACGAATTGCTTTCAACTTTCCCTTGTGGAAAGAACACCTACCAGCTGTGGTCAGGCTAGATGCGCAGGGAATAGGTGATCTCCACCAGTTTGATGCTGGGAAAGAGGCAGCATTCTCCAGGAAAGCTGGTGTGGAAAGCTGCTTTCTCAGACCTTCATGGCCTGAGGCAATTACCACCTTGGTGAAGTGAGTTTTCATCTGCTCAACTGCACGTTACATTCGCCAAACAGCTCTTTAGTGTTTTACAGCGAAATGGCAGGTTCTGCTGCAGCTTTGGGTACAGCTGTAGGTGTTGGTGGGAGGACTTGTCTGAACATCCCCTGGGAGCAGGGCCACCCAGCGCTGGTCTGTGGTTTCCAAGCCAATCATGCAGTCCTGCTGGAGCAGATCTATAAACACATTTCTAGCAGTTCCTCCTGCTGTGGCCTCTCTGCATAGTACAAAAGTCTAGTCTGGGCAGTTTTGATTACAGTAGCAAATGGTTTTTCCATAATGCCTTAGGAAACTGAGCAAAGTTAGCCATTGTGCATTGAAGTGCTGCTATTACAAATAGTAGAGATCCTCAATAAACAGTTTTGTTTAGGGCATTGGGATCTGTCTCAGAGGAGACAACCTACTGGGAAGTGGAAATTAGCTATGGTTATGAGGAGGGCTTGGGGGAGAAGACCTGGGCATTGGGGTAGCCCATTCACAGCTGGCTCTTGGCAAGTAACAAGAAGTCTTTAGTGTGGCCCTTCTTGATGCATGGCACCTTCAAGAACAGACCCTAAAATGCAGAGGAAACTCTGCAAAAGCAGGTGGAGAGAGGTGGGCAGGGGAAGAGGAGCAGGGCTGTAAGCTCTGCTTGGAGGCCCCTGTCATCTCCTGGTAAATGAGATTAGGGTTTAATTACTAGCTAAAGGGAAAATCTAATTTTGATGATAGAACAATGCATGTATTTTATAGTAAGAGAAACAAACGTATTACAGCAAAGCCTGTGTGGAATTAATTTCCTCTGGAGCCACTTGTTGGCCGATTGCCTGTTTATCTTGACTCTTCTTTTTTTAGAACCAGTTTAGGTTTTTGGAAATGTAAATGCTGAATCAGTTTTCAGCTTTTAATTACCCCGGTCTCCACCTAAAAAGGCTTTGCTGGACCTGAGCCTGCAGGTGCTCATTCTTCCAGTGGACACGGAGTCACCCAACTCTGCTGAGTCGGTAGCAGCTGAGGGTCCAGAGCATCTGGCAGGATAGCAGCCTCGGCTCCAAAGGGTTTGGCATAGCCCCTTTGCTGGCTCGTTAGCACTGTGGATGTTACAACAGCTCCCTTTTCTGCTCTGCATTTTAATTAAGCAGTAATGTACTCTCTCTGGGTCCCTCAGCAGACACCATGTGATCCTCTGTGGCAGAGCTGGAAATGAAGACTGTCTCCAAGCTATTCACACCTCAAATGGCTCGTGAAGAGCCCTGCAGAAGGGCAACATGTCAGATGTTATTTCTGGTCCACATTAAGCACTGTTGGTATTCTAAATTGTCCGATCAAGGTCACTCAGTCTGACACTGAGGGAATCAAACACGAGGTCCCATGAAGGTGAGATCAATAGAATTTAACCGTCCATACATCTAACCTTGCTGGAGCCAATCATCAGAGGCTCCCAGCGTCAATCAGACACACACACACATTTATTTTGGCCAGGAGAGAAAAGTGTTGTTTCTCTGCCTGGAGAAGATGCTGTGTGCTTGGATCTCTTTTCTTTTTTCCTCTAATTGTTCAACCCATTTTTTCCTCCTTACTCTTCAGTCACTGCTGCTACTTTGAGCAGAGCAATCATAGAAGCAGCAGAGTCCAACCGTTGCTGTGTGGCTGGACATGCCCAACTCACACCAACCCATGCCCCTTCTCTGACACTGCTGAGCCATAAATCTCTCCTGGGTACTCTTCTTCTCTGTGGTTAGAGACAGAGTGAGAATAGGCTCTCCTTACCTCTTGGACCTTTGATAGCTCAAAGCTGAGTTAGGCCTTTGCACCCAGATGTTTTCTGTGGTGTTGGAAAGGATCTCCAGAATGGCCCAGCAGGAGATAATAGATCTGGAGTCAATTTCAAACATTCCATCATCTTTCTTATCTTAAAGGTTTCTTCTTGAAAGACAGATTTGTCCCCCTTTCTAAGGGCAGTACCCAGCTCCTCAGCTTTGTTTGGGATTCCCATCAAAAGGAAGACATTAAATCCAAGGGGTATACAAGGATTTTCTTAGAGACCTGTGACAAAGGCTGCCAAAGGCTCCTCCCCAAACTTAGCTGTTCTCTAGAGTTTCCATCCTTTATTAAGGATCCATGCCTTGTCATTTCCTTTGAGCATTGCTGTTCCTGCATCACCTCTTCATCCCCTTCACGCGAGACATGTTCCCTCCCTGGGATAGAGCTAACACACGCCTTGCGCTCCGTGTGCCAGGGTGGATCAGCAGGGGCTCTGCACCTCCGTGGCACATGTCAGGTCCCCTCCGTGTGTTGATCCGACGTCTCTGGAGAGTGGGAGAGTCTTGGCTACAAATCCAGCATAATGAATTGCCGGTAGATTCTTTGGGGAAAGGGATTGTTGGGCTAAACATGTAGAAGATGACTCTTCCCTTTCCATCCAGGATTTTTTCAGCCAATTTGTTTTGAACAAACCAGCAGCCTTATCTCCTCCCAAGTGGATCTTCCTATAGCATTAGGAATTCCTCATGCCGCTGCCATCTCTCCGTGCATGTCCCTTGGCAGGTTGCCCTGCAGGGACCCTGCGAGCCAGATCCCAGCCTTGGTAGTGACAAAAAAACCCCACAACCCCAAGTCTGTGTTATATTTGATGAGTTTTTTGCTTTGCTGATGTTTTTATAACAAGGAAGATGGAAAACGTAGAGAGTGAGAAACCGGGCAAGGCAAAAATTTGACAGCAGTGCTCTGTCAGCAACCAGAGGGGAGAGGTAGCAACATGAGCAGCGAGAATATACATCAGAAATGCATACATCCACCGTGCCCCTGCTGCTGGGGAGTCTGGGATGGGTGACAGTAGAGCATACCCCCTTGTCACCCCCCAGTGCTATCAGCTCCTTGGGGCAGTACGTTTTGGGCTTTGGTAGCCCTATGGGTGCTCATTCTCCTGCTTCAATCCCATGGGTAACTCAGAAAAGGAGGACTGAGTCATGATGGAAATGTGCTGCTGAAGGAGTCTTTCAGCTGCGTGTGGTTTGGCAGCAGCCGAGAAGCGGTTTGCTCGGTGTAACACAGAAGTGGCCTCTTCTTTCTTGGAGACGAAGTCTCTTGGAGCAAGGGCTGGGTGCCGGGCAGGCTTCACTTCTGGGGTGGCAGTCCGGCTGCCGTGAACAGCTTATGGAGAGGCTCTGTACTCCTGGACAGAGGCACTGGGGAGCTGAAGCAAGGGAGACTTGGGGAAATTTGCGACCTGTTCCCCTCCAGAAAGGATGAGAAGTAAATACAGTGAGTGCCAAGGAGGGGTTTGGAGCCAGGAGTAAGTGAGCATATGTTGTTACCAAGTCTGTATTAGAGACATAAACCCATATACTAGGTGTGTACATTGATGCTTTATCAGAACAAAGGTTGGAGGGTGATGATTTCCTATTTGAAACATGTCTGTAAGCTTGCTGCTTCTCTGCGTTCCCCTTCAGCATGGTGACCCTCACCACGTACCCTCCAGCTCTGTGCCTTCCAGCACGACACTGCTTTTTCCCAGCTCATTTGCTGGGAAGCTGCAGGTTTGAGACAGCTTCTGCTGCCCCGGGGCTTCTGACCAATGGTTTCACTGTTGAGCACCTGGAGGACTTTTACCTGGGCCATCGCGATGGAGGTTGGAGCCCAGAACGGCTGCGTGGGAATCACTTCAAGTATTACACTTGGGTTTTCTGAGGCTCAGCCTCCTCCTTTGTATGAGGGTGACAGACCCCGAGAGCTTTCCTTTGCCCTGGCAGATGGGGGAGCAGCCCCAGGGAGTTGGAGGAGTGGATTTAGGGCAAGGGAGGTGAAGGAGAACCCATTGCTTGGGTGAAAAGCGCTGCACATCCCCCCTGAGGTGCTGTCAGGCAGCTGATTCTCTCCCTGGCTTTGTCCTGTGCCATCAGGACAAAACGTGGGAGATGTCCATGTGTCATCCACGCCCTGAGTGGGCTGCGGTTGGACGGGGGTTGCCTTCTGGTTTTACAGCTGGCCAGCAAACGCTGGTTGGAAGGTGACTTCTTGCTGTGCCAGCAATGTTCAGCTAGGGAACCTGGGGAGCAGCCGACTTCTCTCTTTGCTTTCTGAAGGTCTTCATTACCCAAGGCTCACAGTGGGAACCCGCGGTACGTTTGCACTGCAAACGCATCCCTCTCCATATAAATGCCATTACGCCTGTGCTGCCGGGATGGCTCATGCTTTAATTGCTGCTGGGCTGCCGCTCAAGGCCCCGTCTCCGCAGAGCTTTACTGTTTATGAAACAAAATGTTGATTTTTTTTTTAATTTTTTTTTTTTAATTAATTTTTTTTTTTAAGGCAGATGAGGAGAGTACCAGTCAGGGAGATCGTTTCCCAAGACATCATCACACATTTCTTTTTCAGAAAGGGCGGGATCTGTCTGGCATGTGCCAGTGCTCTGTTTTCCTGTTGTATCACTGAGGAGGCAGGAGGTTGTCCCGGCGTGGAGTAGCAGCAATGCGTGCTGTTCCTCTCAAAGTCAGGTGGCCAAAGCCAGTGTTTTGGTCCTCAGTGGTTTCTTTGCCAATGATTTCTTTGGCCACCGCCACCAGCTCCATGTGCTGTACGTGAGGAGCCACTCTGTGCTGCGATAAACTCTGTTAAAGGTCCCTGTGAAAAAAAAAATAATCTCTCATCCAGCTGGCCCATCTCTTCATCCCTGAAAATAGCCACAGTGTGAAGAACTGCCATTCCTTCTGCCCTCGTAGCTGCACAGGAGCATTGATTCACAGAATCATAGAATATCTCAAGTTGGAAGGGACCTGTAAGGACCATTGAGTCCAACTCCCTGCTCCTCGCAGGACTACCTAAAACTAAACCATATGCCTAAGAACATTGCCCAGACGATCCTTGAACTCTGACAGATTGCCGTGCTGCTCGCAGAAGCAGGTGGATTGTCTTTGCCCACTCAAAAAACAAGTAGCAATTGTGTTAAGAGTGTATGGCCCCTGTGTTCAAACAGCTCGGGTGAGGACTTTGGGATGTTGAGGAGGTATCACCATAAATCTACATCTCCTGACTCGGAGAGGGAGGCAGGCAGGGGCAAAGAGAGGGGAACCCTTTAGCTCTCTACAGCAGAGCAGCTTGGGGAGGACTTCAGCTCACAGGGAGATTTCATGGGGCTCTGCAAAGGAGCTGGAGTTGTTATTAACAACTCTCAGGAGTTGTTTTTAACCCGCAGTATTCATCAGAAGCGCTCTAAGAGCCGCAGTTTCATTTCCTTGCTAGGGTGGATCACAGGTAGCAGTTTTGGGACAGCCACTGTGATGATGGCCAGGCTCATGCGCCGAACTGGTGCGCGGCCTGGTGCGTAGCTGGAGGGCTTCAAGGTGCTCCTGGCCCTGGATATTTGTACTCCCATGCTGCAGGCATCTCCCTTACCACCCAGGAGAAGTAGTGTTCAGTTGCAGGCTGCCCAGAGGCACTGCTGTTGCAGCTGAGCTCAATTTATTTCATCCTTATGTAGATGCCCAAGATCGTGGCTGCTGGAGGTGTTGAGCAGTTTGGTCGCCCATCGGTGCACCCCAACACATATTAAGGTGCCTCGAATGAGAGGAGTGAAGGTTGTGCAGATGGGCCTGGAGATGGGCGATGCTCTGCAGGGGCAAGCGAACGCCTTCGTCCCCTCCAGTCCTGGTTTGTTCTTCCACGCAGACAGTGCCGCGGTTGTCTTTGGGGTCCCCCATGGGGTCCCAGCAGGAGGCAGAGGGAGGGCTGGGGAGGGGTGATAGCACCACTGCTCATCGGTCCCTGCTTGGGGAAGGTCGCCTGGGCCAAGCCTTGTTCTTGCATGTGGTTGCAGGAAGGCCAAGTCAGGTGAGACCTCCTGGGGGTTGTGAAGAGCAGGGCCTCTAATCCAGAAAAGAAAACCAGCCTTAAATAACAAGCTACAAAGCTAAAGAGAAATATTCATTTGGGAGCGTGTCATTAAAGGCACCAAATTCCCAGCTGGGAATGAAGCACCCAGGCTGCTGTAAAAAAAATCTGCCTTGTTTGCCTATGGGGAACACTTGCAAATAGGCACAGTGACAGGCAGGCATGGTTCGAGTGTGTGGCATTTGAAATAGGAGCAGAGTTACTGTGCGATTTGAAACAGGGAACATAATCTGAGTCACCTGGGAACATTTGAAAAAGTTATACCATGTACTTTTTCCTGAGAGATGTTGGTCAAACCATAAACTCAGCTCTGTTTGTAAAACGAGCCGTTGAACTGCTTTGTGAATCATTTGCCAAATTGGTCCTCAACCGGTTTGCTTTTAGAAACTGCTGGGGAGGTAACCACGCCATCGGTAAATGCCACGTCGGTTCCAACCTTCTTTCAGCAGAGCTGCTGCCCTTTTAGCGTGAGGTGCTGTTGGAGCCATTGTTCTGGGATCGGGGAATACCTGCGGCACAGCAGGGAGCTGAATGATGTCATCGACGTTTGCTGTATATTGATTAAAAATGGCCAGAGCTTCCTTCCCCAAAGTACTAATCGCTGCTGCTTTGGCACTCATCAGGGATCAATGGGCTGTTTAATTGCGAGCCCCTGCTTGGAATTGTTTGACGTGTCTTTCCGTGTTGCCGTGCGCGTGCGAGGGTGTCCCACGCTGGGCTCCGTGGGTGCCCCGAGCGGTGCTGGGCTCTGTCCGGTCCGGGCACAGCAGGCTGCGGGCTCCACCCCTGCTCCTGCCTGATGGAGCTTTGAGAAAGCCACCAGCATCCCTGCTTGCTCGTAGTGACCTACGGCTGCGGGTAATTATCAGGGGAAATATTCAGCATAAAGGTGTAGTAGAGCTGCAAAATTTCTTGCTTTGGCCCTCTGGGTGAGGAAGGCATGGTCCGCGGCGGTGGGTGCTTTCAGGAGGGCACCGGTGGGTCTGTACTGGCTCATCGCGGTCCAGATCTGCCCCTTTGCATCTCAGCCTCACCTTTTTGCACAGTTTGTGTCTCTTCTCCTTTTCTGCTGCACTTTTTACCTCCCTACAAGCCATTCCCCTCTGTCCTCTTCCATTTCTCCTTGCAGCCAGTTGCCAGCTGCCTGCACAGCTGCTATACCAGCATCGTCCCTGGGCAGCCCCAAGCGTTGTCCTGCTCCATCCTGGTTTCGGAGCTGCTGGGTCAGACCCATCACTGAGCTCACACCACCAGTGCCCAGCCAGGGGCCGCATCCTGCCAAGGGGCCGCTGGTGCAGGCTCCCCTCCCTCCCACTGCAGGTCTGTGACCAAAGTTACGTTCTTTTCCAGGTTCAGCCCTCCAGCACCTAAATTTTTCATCAAAGCCCAACCACCTAAGAAGGAGGGAGGCCGGTCGGCGTGCTCAGCATCTGCAGAGAGCAGCTCCAGGGACGGGGGTGCGGAGGAGCCAGCCGAAGCCCTGGCAGCAGCGGGGGATCCTGCCCAAGAGCCAGCAGCTGGAGATGACTCCCTGGAAGCAAAGGTAGATTTTCTTCTCTGCCTACCATCTGTGTTGCCTCCCCCAGCTTTCCACTGAAAAGCCGTGCTCGTGCCAACCTCCCTTTTTGCTGCCCTGCTGCCACATGCCCTGAGAGCGGGCTGGGCATCAGGGCCAGCGGCTGGACGCGGGGCTTCTGGGGAGGGAGAAATAGGACAGTTTTGCTTGGAGAAGGTCACTCAGATTCTCCTGACTCACGTTGGGTTTGGGGTTTTTTTGTTTTTTGTTTGGTTTTGGGTTTTTTTGTTTACAACATCAAAGGAGGCTTTTATCTGCATCATGATGTGAGGGCTTTCAGTTTCCTTTCTGTCTCAAGCTGTGCCAAGTACTGATCTGCATGTAGCACCTTCTCAAGCCCAGCTGGAGCCACCCGCTTTCACGCTTCTGCCTTCCCCCAAGAGCCCGTGTTGCAGTGATGGCCGCAGAGATGACTTTTTATAAAAGAAGGCTTTGCAGACAAAGTTGCCTTTGATGTGCTGACCTTCCTGGTGAAGCTCGCTGCTTTGGAGCTTGACCTTGGTACTAGTGGGAGCTGGCATGTTGTTGTGCATCGTGTGGGACAGAGGCTGCTCCTAGGGCCATGGAAAAGGATGTAAGAGAGCCCGAGAGGCTCTGAAAGTGCCAGCGTTGACATTAAGTTCAAGGAGGGGACCTGCACATGCTTACATCCAAATATCAGCAGTTTTAATGTTGTAACTCTGCACATTTTTTCTGAATCAGGAGAAATGATACCCTGTAGACGTAAAGAATAGTGTGGCTGAATGTGTTTTGGATAGAAGCATGAAATGATCTTTATTTCCTGCTCTGTTGACACGTATGCATGGGAAGTAAACCAGGGAAATACAAGTGGACGTGGCTAAGTAGGATCCAAAATTGCTTCAAAGGATTCTTCTGGATTCAAAGGATGCTTCTAGATTGCAGTTTGGTCTTCTGCTTGTGTCACTCTATCAAGGCAATCGCCATATAACCTCCCTGGGGAGGTGGGAGACCACAGGCCTAGGAAAGATGTGGGTTACCATCTTTGGGAATATACACTTGACAAAGCTTTGCTAAGTTTGAAAACGTAGGGACAACAGAAAGAGCATCGAGATGAGAGAAAACTTTTCCCTCCCCAGTGCTTTATCTACTGGGGAGATGTAGCCTCTGATTAGGTCTAAGGATGTCCTGTAAATATTCTTGCAGATTCTGCTGAAGTCACGGCCACAGCACAAAGCACTTCTTGACATTAGTGAACAAGGGGGTGTTCTTAAACGTCAAGAGCAGTCGCAAAGCCCTCTTTTATAAATAGGGGTCAGAAGTCCAGGGATGAGTTTCCTCTTGAGACATGGTGCCTTTGAGGTTCAATACCAGCTCTTGGCTGCTGCAAGACAGAAAAACATCTCAGCTGCCTTCTTCAGGAAGGTGCTGTTGGAGAAGAATGACCGAGCAGAGATCCTCAGCTCTCCAGCACCGATGAGTGCATGAGATGAAGCCTAAGCACCATCTGAAACAGGATAGTTGTGCTGAGCACTTTCTAAGTCCTTATTTTCCTGTTTTTAATACATCTCACTTGCAGCTGTGTTCCTCTTTTTGTCACAGAAAACCTAACCTGTCAAGGCATGGGGTTCTCAGTGTGTTCCTCAGGCAGGAGTGAGCAAAGCCAGGCTGGCACGAGGGTGCAAAGTACCCTTGAGGTCTCTGCCAGGACTCAGTGCTGGGCGCACGCAGCTTCCTCGTGCAAGCTTGCATGTAGGAAGTGCAGATGGAGCCCGTGTCTCATCTGTGGGTGGGCTCGGACCCACGCTCAACTGATGCAAGGGACATACCCCTGCTTGATTTGTGCCCAGGTCCCATCTCAGCTGCTCCTGGCTTGGTGAGGTGGTGGAGCCTGCAGCAGAGTGGTCTCACCCAGACCAGGCAGCTGCTTTCTGCAGCTCATGGTGCTTGTTTTCCAGTTGCTGCCGTCCACTGCTGCGGAGCTGGAAGGTGCTGCAGAGATGGAGGGTGCTGCGGAGACTCAGAGCCGGGTGAAGATCAAGGAGTTGATGCCGTTCACGGAGGCAGAGCCCCTCGCCTTGGGAGTGGAGGAGGTAAGTGGGAATCTGACTTGCTTATGTAGGCCCCGCTCCCACTGGTGGCCCTCGGCGCTGCTCACAGAGTGGCGTCACAGCCCTCCCAGCACGTCGCACAGCACTGCTGAATCAACCAGTCATTGGAGAAGCCGTGCAGGACATGTCGTAGGGTTGGCCAAGGACGTTACCTGTGCGGCACCTATGGAGGGCATTATTCGTCCCGCTCTTACTAATCAAGTGGTCGATAGGAAATTTTTGCAGTAGATTTTGCTGCGGCATCTTGAGAGAGCAGCATGCAAATCAGAGAGAGAGAGGAGACGTCCCAAGTTACTTTGATGTACTGTATTAATGAATGTATTAGTGAGTATGGGAGATTTTTCCCATGGTTTCTCCACTGGGAAGTGTCATGGATGCGGGATGACATTAGGATGATTTTGCCTGTGTTTGAGGAACAGGCCCCTCCAGTCATGTCTGTCCTTTGCTTCAAGCCACGGCTCTTCTTCTGCATCAATTTGGATGCTTGACATCTTGATCTCTCCTCTCCTCCCCTCCCTCCAGGTTTTTGACATCCTGCCACTGTATGGTGTGCTGCAGCCGGGCGAGAGCCAGCGGGTCACATTCACCTTCTTTGGCCACGCAAACATCGTGGCCAGCGTCACGGCACTGTGCAAGGTGGAGGGAGGCCCGACCTATGAGATCGCGCTGAGTGGGGAGGCTTCGCTCATTGACTACCTCCTAGACACCACGGAGATCGACTGCGGGCTGAAGGTACCACGCACTTCTCTTGGCAGCGGTCTTTAAAACCATCACCGGTGGGTTGCTGCTGACCTTGGTCTAGGGGTCTCTCCCCTTCCCAGCTACTTTGTCAGCTGTACAACCTTTGAGTGACAGGTCCTGCATCCGAGGTGGTTTTTAATGGCCATCTCCATCCCCCCCAAAGCTGGGAATTGCTCCTCTTCAAGGTTCCTAACGCTGCCTCCTGGGGCAGGCAGGATCCCAGCGGTGATCTCCAGAGGGACGTGCCTTGAGACATCCATCCACTGATCCGCTCCTAAAGCCTGAGGTGCAAGGAGATGCTCTTTTTCAGTGCTCTCGCTTAATCAACAAAACAAACCAGGGAGGAAGTTAACTTGGGCTTCCTGTCACTGAAGCTGGAGAGAATGTCCCAGAATAATCCCCACTTTACTTCTTTTTGGTTAAAAACCCCACAGATATTTCCAGCTGTTGGCCCTGCATGTGTTGCACCGTCTGTCTCCCTTTTTGCCAGTATTTTGCTTGCAAGTACTTGTATGCAGGTGGCTTTTCCTCTGAAATGCCTCGATGCCTCCTTCTTTGTTTCAGCTAGATGTTGGATGACACCTTAAAGGGCAGAGGGCTTGTATCCCCTCGTTTCTTTGTTACTGGTCTTTACATGGTTGTTATTGCACCTCTGCGTGCTGCCGTAAATATCTGTTCCTGTGTAGGGCTAAGAGGTACTCTGTGGCTGTGGGCTCCCCAGGTTAACCCGGGAGAGTCAAGTGCCCATATGTCCTCTGCGGTCCCTGCTGCTGTGCTGTGTTCATTTCCTTTCAAGCCAATGAAAGAGGAAGGAGATGCCCAGCATCAGGCCTGTGTCTGTAACTTCCCGCTCCTCTGTCCTCTCTTCAGCTGTTTAACAAAGTCACCAAAGCAGAGGTCACCCTGCAGAACAGCGGCAAGGTGGGATTCACCTACGCGGTGCTCAGCCCCAGCGCGGCTACTGCCAACAGCCCTCTGCCCGGCGTGCCCCTGGTTGTGCCCAGCACGGTGAGTACGGAGGTAGCACAAGCGATTAACCCTGGCCCTTTGTCAGGCTGCCTAGGAGAGGGTTGTAGATGCCCTCTTCCTGCGAGCTTCCCAACACACAGCTCTGCTCAGACCCGCGCAGTTGTTGCCGTAAGCAGCATTGTCGGCCCTGGCAGCTTGACAGGGCTCGCTTTCGCTGCAGCTGTGTTGTGCGCTGGATAAGGGCTCGGGGGACCAAGTGGCAGGATCTGTCCCGCTCAGGAGCTTGTCCCTGCAGTGTGGAGGGGAGCGGGGAGCTGAGGGTCCAGCCCCGCGTGCAGAGGGCGAGCCGAGGAAAGCTGCGGCTGTGTCCTGTCACCCCGAGCCATGTTGCCATCTGCTTGAGTTTGCTCTCGACCTGGCTGGCGTGAGCCCAGCCCGGGGATCGGACAGTCCTTCTGGAAGCCCGGAGAGGAGGTGACCTTCCTGGCAACACCTTCTTCCTGAGATCTCATCCTGGTCTCTGCTCCTGCGTTTCCAGAGATGTATGTTTGCAGGTCATTGTGAGTCCAGATAGGCTCGTGCACCCTCGGTGTAACCGCACAGGCAGGAGATGTTTGGTTGGGGTCGTTAATAAGGGGTGAGGCCCTTCGACAGCAGCCTGGGAACCACTGACATGCTGTGAGAGGAGCTGCTGGGTCTGCTGAGAGTGCAGGCAGTTCACTCATCTTCCACAGCGGCTGGTAAAAGAGCTTTTATTTATTTGGTCTGGCTCTTGCTAGCAGAGGTGTGCTCATGCTGAGCGAAGGGTAGTCTGTGTTGTGGGAATGCATCCCTACAGGCCCTCTGAAGGACACAGTGCATCCTGGTGTAGGAGACTTCAGCTTTTGGGTAGAAGAGAGCTAGAAGGCGATGTTGTCTGATGCTTTCTTATCTTTGAGAACCTGCCTTCTCTTCTCAGCGTGTCTATCGTCTGAGCCATCCCTCCACCAAACCCTCTTTGGTTTACATTTCCTCCCTCTTCTCTGGTGCCCTGCAGGGTTACATTGGACCTGGCAAGGAGCAAGTGCTGAAGGTCTACTACCTGCCAGGAGTGCCGGGAGTCTTTTGCAGGACTTTCCAGGTCCAAGTGGGTCACCTGGAGCCGAAAGAGATCTCCCTCAAAGGAGAGGGGATCTTTCCCAGGACCTACTTGGAGCTGCCCAAGAACACCAAAGGTGAGCACTGCCTGTCTGCTCCCCAGGTAGGTCCCCGGCTTTTTCCCCCATGTCGTATCATATGCCCATAGGGCAGCTCCCACCCATCTCCCGCAAGCCTGGAGGTTTCAGGGCTGTCAGACCAACACTCAACCGTCTGGTTGCTTCCTGAGTGTCTAGCAGATGAGCCCATGTGGGCTTTGCCCCGGGAACCATCCTGCAGAGCTTGCCAGTGTATCTGTTGGTGGCCTGCAAAGATGATGCCTAGACAGAAAAGCTTGGGAAAGCTGTAATGCAGGCTGGCAGGGATTTTGTCAGGGTTGGCTTTGCATCGCATTGCAGGGGATGAGATGCTCCTCTGTGGGGCGCAAGATGGGTGGGAGTGAACATCAGGATTCAGAGAGGAGTAGCAGCATCCATTTTGCATAGATTGCTCGAGGAGTTTGTTTCTGGGAGAGGCCAGCATCGGGGGAGTGGGACTTCCCAGCTTAAGTGGGCATGGTGCTGCACCCACACTTCTATTTGTGGATGTTTTCTTCCTTCAGGAAACAAAAAGTATGAGAAGATCCTCCGAGGTGACAGCAAAGGTGGAAGACGACAGCCAGAGGGTCGAAGCAGTGGTTCTGGGGGAGCCTGCAGCCGTGGAGCCACCCATGAACGACTCGGGCACCGTGGTGAGAATGGCTGCTGCCCCGTTTGTCACGTGCCACCCTCCCGCCGTGTCACTTGGGCCCCTTGCACCCTGCAGCAGGCTTCCTGGTACCCTGCTGGCACTTGGGACCTCCCTGCCCGCATCTGGCCATGATCACGCATCATCTCAGCGTTGCCCCGGGGGCTGCCCACCTCTGGTAGTTGTCCCTCCTGTAGATGCACCAGCTTCCGGACTACCCCAGGGAGAGATCCTGAAGACCATGCTCATGTGATTGAATTTATGGTACTCTGTGAATGGAGATGCAGGTCATTGCTGGGGTGTTTGTGACTCACACGCCAAGCCCTGCCAGGTTTACAGAGCTTCATAGCAGCAGCCTGACTGCGCCCTGGGACCGCGCTGTCAGTGTTCGTCTCCAAGAGGCACCAGCTTCGTTGTGGTTCCTTTTTGGAGAGAGCTTTTGTCCAAGCTGCTTTGGCAGTGGCTGGGGGCAGGCAAATACTTGGAGCGCTGAAAGGTTCCTGGCTTGTCTGTCTGTTTGTCTGGCCAGATCAGCTTTTATAACAGTGACCGGACAGGCAAAGATGCTGGAGTTCATTTCCCCCCAGTTCAGGTCCTGTCTAAGAGAGCAGGAGGTGTCACAGAGACTGAGCAGCGAGACAGGAGGACCCCATCGCCCCTCTCAACAAAGCAGGGTGGGATCCTCTTTCAGAGACAAGCCTCTCCCTTGGGAAGGGCCTTTGCTAACCAGCCACTGTCTTTGCTTTCCTCAGTTTGACACTCGGCTGCAGATGCAGATGGAGCAGGTGCTGATGGAGGAACACGCCCTGGAGCAGCAGAAAGCTCTCGCTTCCGGTCCCTCTGAGGAGACTGCCTTTGACCAGCGTGCTCGTCGGAGGCTTCTCAAGTTAGTGGGGACTCCCGTACCCTATCTCCAGGCACCCTGAGGGTAACACCCGGCGGCACACCCCTGCTCCTGAGAGCTCCTTGTGCCTGCAGAGCTGGGAATAGCTGGGCACTCAGCTCCCCACCGATGATGGGTTCTGTTCTTAGAGCTGAGGGGGTCCAGTGCCGACCGTCAAGCCCATCCAAACAGCACAGACAGCATCCCTGCTGACCACCTCTGAAAGAGGCAGCTCAAAGCTGGCGTCTTTGTTCCAACTAACAGATCCCACTAAGCAAAAAGAGCAGGCAATGGCACAGGTTGATAAAGCCTTGACAAGCCCTACATCAGGTGGCTTGGGTGCTGGTGGGACTGCAGGGCTTACCTAAGTAACTTGTCCTTCCTTTTGCTCCTTCATGAGGAGGGACGGGCACCGTAGGCTCCAGTTCAGGAGGAAGAGGCTCTGCAAAACAGATTGTTTAGGTGTTTTCCTGAGTGGGATTACTCTGGCAAAGGACCTTCCCATGAATCTTGTAGGTGTTGATTACTGCATTTACCAGTGCTCCTCTGGGGACAGATCTGGTTGCAGAGCAGTACAAACGAATTTTTTGTTAAGGTCCCACTGGTAGTGGAAAAAGCCTTGGACCTACACTCCCCATGACTTACCAAAGACTTATTACCAGGTGGTAAGGCTCGGGTTTCACTGGCTAGAGTTGAGTTTTTACAGCAGTAAATACAGAAATACCCACTTTATTTGCATCTTCCATCCACTTGGAAACATAGCCAGGCTGTGGTTTAAGGGTGCTCCTTACTCCTCCTTTCAGAGCTGAGCTGCCGGAGGAGTATGTCCTGGACTTTGGCTATGTCATTCTCAGGAACATCCACACACACGTCATGAAGATCACCAACACCAAGCAGTTCCCTGTGTCCTTTCACACCGACGGACGTGTCCTGTGTGACACAGGTAACCAGTGCTGGGGAGACTTCACGTGCGCTTGAAGGAGCTGCCTCTGACAGATTAGCTTAAGCCACTGGACATGGGGAGTTTTTCTGAGTGCTTATTTGTATAGCTTTGTCCTCCTTAGTACGCCCTGCTTGGTGCCTCGGAGCCTGAGTTGTCCTGGCCAGCAGTGCTCAGAGACCTGGCCTGCCTGTGGCTGCCCTAACATGTGATTGCAGGGGCTGGATGTGCTGATCACTGTGGTCACCTCTGAGCATCTTCTGCTCTTGGCTACCGTGAGCATCATCTGAGTTTTTGTGCATGCAGTGGGTTTGCATTGCAAACAGATGGCCCCTTGGTGGTTTGGAAGTGCTTTGGTTTAGAGTTCATAATGTCACAGCACTTCTGTTCAGCCTTTATTGAGCAAACAGCCTGTGAGGTCCTCTGGTGTATTAAAATAGGCTTGCGAAACAGGCCTTGAGGTAAGGCTGCAGTGCCATCAGACAGTGACTGGCTGTGTCTGAAGGATGGTCAGGTGTCTCCTCTAAGTTGTTTTCCAGGGAGCACCACAGCCTGTGGGAATCGTAGTTGGAAGTTCTCCTTTGGAGAGGCCTGCGCATCCTTCCCTGGGTTGCCTGATAAAGGAATTACCGGTGCTCGTCAGCTATTATGTTTCCTTTTGACCATGCGAACCTTGGATTCTGGCTGTGAAAAGCCTTTATCCTTGAGCAGTGGCAAGGGAGAAAGAGTGGCAGGCTTCTCCAGAGAGGCAAAGAGCTGCCCTCTTCTTCACAGAGCTACCAGCCAGGACACCCGTATGGCCTTAACGTGCTTGTGACACATTTCCTGTCGCTTGAGTGTCTCAGCTGCTTTATTTTCATCTGTTCAAGGTTTCAGCGTAGACCTGGACCCTGTGAAGCACCTGCCCTGCTGCAAGACCAAGACATTTGCAGTGCGCTTCGACCCACCAAGTGCCAATCTGCCACTGGGAGCCGTGGACGTGCTCCTGCCCATCAAGGTACCTCACGGTCCCTTGCCTCCCTGTGCCCACACCACCTTTTGGGGCAGGCAGCAGGTTGGGGACAGCAGTAGATGTCACTTGGGCTCTCAGCTGGATGCTCTGTCCTTCACTAGGCAGCAAGAGGCCCCACGTTTCACGTCCACCTCCGTGCCAACGTGACTGTGCCATCCCTCTGCCTCTCCAGGGACAGACTGGAGTTCTCCGCTGTCCAGTGTGGGCAGTGCCAGGAAGAAACCGCCCAGCTCCACAATCAGCTCCAGGTCCCCTGTAAATGGTTCATCACCATGAATGAGCCTGTTAAGAAGGTAAAGCACAGACAACGTGTAGCGCCTAACTTCTTGGTTGGGTTTTCTTTGCCTCTCTTGCCTTTTCTGCCCCTGTGGCTGCCTGAGCACTTGGGCTACAGCTCGTTGAGGAAGCTTTAGAGAGTACCGAGCAAATCGGGTTCGCCTGGACCTGTTCACTAGCTGGTGCTTCACTTGTCTGCCATCTTCCCCCATTCCTCCTCCAAGGACAGTGCCTCCCCATCTGCCTGCCCTGCCTATGTGTCTTCCCTCCAGTTCTAGACCAGTGGTGGCCGCGGCTGGTTTGAATGTGGATGCTCTCAGCACCGTGACAGTATCTCAGAGCACTGCAGGACCTGAGGGTCTGTTCTCGCAGACCAGGGAGACCTCCCACAATGTTTTTTGTGCTCAGGTGGACAAACGTTTGCCAGCGAGGGTGCATCAGAAGCTGCTGCAGGAGTCGAAGGCCAAGCCCTGTGTTTTCAAGGTGCTGCCCTCGGCTGGAGCCCTGGCCCCAGGACAGCACTGCAACGTGCAAGTCAGGCTTTCCCCCCCAGAAGAGGTGAGATTGGCAGGTGTCACCCCCAGGAGGTGTGGCAGGGCAGTGTGGTAACAAGAGCCCAGCACAGGGAGGAGGAGATGAGGTCTGCCTGCACATGGAGCTTTCTGCAAGCCCCGTACCCACGGTGCCTCAGTTTCCCCTGCAGCGCACTCTTCTGAGAGGGGCTTTGAAATGCCAATGGGGAGCTGGCACAGAGAGCATCAGGGCACTGCGGTGTGGCTCCCTCTCGGCGCATGGGGGGAAATCTGCCTGTTTCCCCTCATCTTCCTCCTTGCATGGGCGTGCTTGCAGGCTGTAACCATCTTGTCTCTGGCTTTAACCAGAGCCAAGCACTGAGCATAGAGGAAGACCCTTATTTCTAGCCCGTGAGAGCTCCTCTGCCTCCTTCACGTAGCTGACGTTTGCCTGATGCAGCATTGCCAGGACTGTGTCTGGGCAACATAACCCTGAAGAAGGAGGTGAAGCAGCCCCTGAGTCCTGTGGGAGCTGAGTCCACCCATGAGGACCTTTCTTATGAGCATTGCGTTCCCTCATGACTGACTAGGTGGAAACATGTGGTAGTCTGTTTTAGATCCATCTGATCCCCAAATATGCAGTTCCACTTCACAGCAGGATGCATCCCAATTACTCAGAGCCAGCATGCAGGTGCCGTAGCCCCTGCTGTAAGTTACTATCTGTTTTCCATTCACCTTAGAGGTACTGGTAACATCCCTGACCTTGGGGCAAGGGTTGAATTTGAGGACCTGTCACCTGGGACTTCATGGAGGAGCTCTCTGCACTTCTCTCTTTTCAGAATTCCTACAGAAGCGAGCTGAAGATTAACATTTGCTAGAGCAGCCAGCCCCTCTAGCTGCAGGTCTCGGGGCAGGGGCTGGAGCCACAGCTGGAGTTGAGCCCCGCAGTGCTCGAGCTGGGAGCGGTGCTGCTGTACAGCCGTGGGGCGGAGGGGGACGGTGGTGGTGAAGAACCCATGCGAGTTCCCCGTCGAGTTTTACTCGCTGGAGTTCAACCAGCAGTACTTGCTGAGGAGCAGGTGAGAGGGAAGGTCTGGTCTGCACGTGCATACTCCTGTAGCTCCACAGGGCTCCAGCGTTCCCAGGCTTGTGCCGGGGAGATGGAGGCAGTCCCCAGGGCAAAATCTGGTGGCATTTGAGGGTTAGCCAACTGGGCTGGCAGGCTGTGGCGGGGCTTGGATAGTCTGTGTTGTTGGGAGGAAGAAATGAGGGAGAAGATAGGTTGGCTGGGGAGTCTGTTCATGGGATGGAGGTGAAGAAACACATCCCGTCTATGGTTTCTCTTCCCTACGCACACAGATCCTGCGGATGCTCAAGGACTGCGTTTGCCACACCACCTTCTTGCTGCTTCCACACGCCCCGGGTGAGAAGCTGCCCCCAGAGGTGCTGGAGTACTATCAGGACCAGAAAAGACTGCAGGATGAGCAGGCAAAGCGCAAGACTGGGGAACCAGCAGGCCAGGACAACGGTGAGGGTTTGGCATTGGCTGTCCTGAGTGTGGACACAGCAGGGAGTCCAGCCCACCTCCCCTGAGCTCTCCGTGACCTCATTCTCCATGGAAAGCCCATGCTTTTAGCAGCCACCGGTTCCCCAGCTTGGTGGAGGAATTCCCAGGTGAAAGTCTGTGGCTTGGAATGCGCACCCTCTACCAGCCCTGCGTGCAGTCTAAGCAAGCTCATATCTGCCTACCATGGACTGGGGGAATAATCAGGATATCCCCTTGTGTCCCTCATCCACAAAGAGTAGGACTGGATGAGTTCTTCAGCCGGTAGAACCAGGTCTAATATCACAAGCTCTTTTGTATTCGCTCCTTCCCAGTAACAAAAGCACAAGCTCAAAATTCTGAGGGCAGAGACAGCCTGGGCAGGGAAACTCTGCCTTGGGAGTTTCTCTTCTTGGGAAGTTTTCCGTCTTTTGCACGTGGCCGTGCAAAGTGATGAATGGCAAGAGCAGATTGCCTGGCCACATTCACCCTCCTCTTCCCTCCCCATGTCCTTCCTCCTCAGCAAACTTTGAAGATGTCCAGTCTGTGTCAGACCAAGGAGGAAAGCACTCTGCTGGGATTGTTCACACCATCTCATCCCATAGCTCAGTCGTTCCCTCCTCCATTCTTGATGAAAGCCAGTCCAGCAAGGTGGACTCTAAAGTTGAATGTGGAGAGGAGGAGGAGGAGGAAGGCGCTGAGGAAAGACGTGGGACAGGTAATAACGCAAAGCCCTTCACCTATTTTATGTCTGTTGTGGCAACAGGGCCTCAGTGGAGGACTTCAGTGTCACCTCCATCACTTCACTGCAGCCTGGTGCCATCTTCGCTCCTGTGGGCCCTGAATGCACTCTTGCATATGAAGTCTGTAGGATCCTGAGAAGAGTCTGGGGCAGGGACAAGGGAGGGGCAGGGACAAGGGAGAGGCCAGGGAGGTTTTTCCCAGCTGGCTGGGCTAGCATCCCTTTTTCTCCCAGCAATTCCCAGTCTCTTGCTCACCATTCCTCGCTGGCTTCGATATCCTATAACAGCCGCGAGCTCCATAGCCCCCCAGCAATGCTGTGCCATGGGCATCTCGATGCATTTGTATCTTGTCTGTTGGTTGCAGAGCAGTCCAGTTGTTCCTCCTTATCTCCCTTCTGTTGGATACACTTGTAACACCAAGCTGCCCCCCAAGGACCTCACCTCTCAGACTTGTGACATAGAGAAACCATTAAAGTATGGTTTCATACACATGGCTAGGGCTACTCCAAGTTGCATTCAGTTGCAAGGCTAGCATGACCGTTGAGCAACCGGTACTGAGTGTCTTCTTGTCTCTACAGGAGGGACAGGGAGACCCTGGTGCTGCAAACCAGTACCCCACTGCCCGTGGCCTGGTGGGTCAGTGGGCTGGAAAACTTCGGCGAGGACTTCTCCACGTCACAAGATGAGGGCATCGTTGCTCCCCGCACAGAGTTTGGTGTGCATCTCTATTTCAAGGCCACAAAGGCTCTAAGCATTAAAAAGATCATCTGACTGGAGGTGAGGAGGACTGTGCCCTCCCTGGCAGAGCAGGGCAGAGTGATCGCTGTGCTTTTACGGATGGAGACTGTGCTTGAAGGGTACCCTGCCAAGAGGGCAAAAGGATGAGCCTTCCCGAGATTCCTTTCTACCTGCATTGCTGAGGGCCAGGCCCTTAGCAGCAAGGGACTCTCACTGAAGGATAACGTTTTGGAAACTAGGTGACTCCTAGGGTGCTCTTGTAGCTGAGCTTCATGGGGCAAGTATGCTGTGGAGTCTGCAAGAGATGTACTGCTGTACAGCACCTCAGGAAGAGGTGCTGCCTCTGCGTGGCTTACGTCTGGGTTACGGGGCTTCGTCCTGAGCCCGTACAACACCAACTTTGCTGCTGTGCATGGTTGAATGCTGTTGTTTGGTTGTCCAGACTTGGGTGTGCTCCCTGCAGCCATCCTGGAGTCCATCTGGGGCTCTTAACATAGAGCAACAAACTCTCAGCCTGGGATTTTGTTCCCCACGGTTTAGGGGCTGTGTTTCAGTGAGGGTGCTGGGTGGTTGAAGAGGAGAGGGTTGGTCGTCAATGCTCTGGGACACCTCACACTTCTTGTGGTTGCTCTAACATTGCCTTGCTTCCCAGGGTGCTTTAGCAGCAACACTGCTGCTAGAGGAGTGCCAAGGTGGGCTGACAGGGTTTCTTACTGTGTCAGAATCTCCCTGGGTCAGCCCATGAGATGAACAGGTTAGGAAAGCTTAGGAGTCGCACAAATGCTTGTCAAGCAGGGGAGGCCAGGGTGGAAGCAGCTGGCAGAGGCAAGGCCTCGTATGTTGTCTACAAAAGAATTGAGGAGAATGGTCCAAGCAGTGTTTGTTTGCTTCCACCTCAGGTTTCAGGTGCAGAAAACGTGCTGGGGATCGTTCAGATTGAAAATACCCAAATCCTTGCGGAGGTGTATGATGTTGCTCTGAGCATCAGCATGTCTAAAGGTGAGTGGATGCCCCCGAAGCCAAGTAGTCCGGGTGCATTGCATTGCCTTGGCAGGTGGGCAACCAAAGCACTTGGGACAGGATGAGGTACCACGCAGGCGTGGCACGGATACATAACGCACGTATCCTCCAAGCTGCGTGGAGTGAAGCACTGTCAGGGCACAGAGAGAGCCTTGAGTCTCCCAACTCTAAACTTTGAAGTGTGCAGCTTCATGTGCAGATTGATTTGGGGCCTTTGAAATGACAGTGATGTGAACAAGCAGTTGGCAACTCCTGAAGGCTCGGCATGGCACAGAGAGTGGTTGGATCTGTGCTTGGAAGCAAGGAGATGGAAAGCGAGCTCCTTAGCTGCTAAACCCTGCGGATATTCTCCGAGTAAGGGAGAGGGCAGCAAAGTAGCTAGAGAAAACTTCCCAGAAAGGAAACTTGCTGAGAAGGGTTTTGTGCCACCTGAGAACTCCAAATCTGTAACTTGTCACTTGGTGTAGTCTGCAGCAGCTCTCAAATATTCACCATTTCTTACCTCTCTCTGTGGGTTTTCTGCAGGTACAGGCAGCAGCGTGGATTTTGGGATGCTTAAGGTCCTGGATGATGCAAAGCAAGTGCTGACTCTGAAGAACCAAGGGAAGTACGAGATTGCGTACAGGTGGGTCCAGCTGCGGGGTCCATGAATGCATGGTGCCACCACCTGCCCAGGCCTGCATTCTCCTTCTGTCCATGGTTAGAACCTGTTCCCATGCTGGCTACCTCACGGTTCAAGTAAATACAAAACCGGGGCTCTCTAATCTCAAATATTTTAATAGAGAATCCAGCCACACACCAGCAGTTGTTCACAGCTCAGCAGGAACCAGAAGGAGAGACCCTGAAATGTAAGCCCCTCACTGCGGAGGTTCATTGCCTGTTTTGAGGGTCAGCTCATTTCTCTTTATGAGACTCTTTAAAGGAGGGAAGGAAAAACTTTGGTGTCAGTTAGCTTACAGCACTGCTGACTGTCTGCACTCTGTGTCAAGATCTGGGATTCCCCGAGCAGAGCTGTACCCTTTCCCTTGTATTATTTTTTATGGTCCTATGCAAAGTCCCGGCTGTGCTGGTGGCACTGGTATTTTTAACTGCAGAGGTCTGTTCCTTCCCTTTCACCTCAGTTTCGAGCTGGAAACCGCAGATACCAACGTACGCGACTTGGCATCCCGCTTCACTCTCCAGCCGCAGAAGGGCGTGCTGACTGCCTCGTGCAGGTCCGGCTGCTCTTCCACCCCAAGATGGAAATGAGCATTGAGGACAAACCCATCCTGCAGTGCCAGGTGAGCTGCCTGGGCCAGGCGGTGTTAGCACACCGTGTCTTGGGAGTGTAAGCAGGACCTGTGTCTTCGGGAAGGAAGGCTTTATTTGGGGAACCCTCTCTCATCCATATGAAATCAATCAAGTCTTTCAGAAACCATTTGTGATGCTTCCTAAGCAGAGCTGAAGCTCTGGCTCTGGAGGAGGCGTTTAAGCAGGGAGGGTGAGCTGATGGGGACTTGGGGTGGCATCAGGGGACAGAGATAGAGGCTGTCCTCTGCTGTATTTACCAACCCCTCCTCCGTTTGCAGGTGATTGAGCCCAGCATCTGTGAAGGAGGCGAGACCATTGCCATCATCCCCGTAAGGGTGTCAGTGAAAGCCCTGTTCAGCAAGTCCAGCACTTACCCTGCCTCGCTCATCAACTTCAGTGCCAGGATGAACGGCAAGAAGAAAACCTGCACCTTCTATTGCAAGCTGAGTCCTAAAGCCCTGGGTTAAAGGACAAGTTCTGTTTTGGTTTTGTGATCCCCTGCGGAGAAATAAAGGCGAGCTTAACACCAAGCGACCAGGCGATTCCATAGAAATCCTTTATTGATTGCAGACAAAAGTGATAAAATACCCCTTACTACCTTTATAGTTATAAAATTCCCAAACGAGGGGTAAAAGGAAAAAGAAGGAAGAGTAAGAACAGACAAGAAAAAGCGAGAAATAAAAAAGAAAGAGATATCACCACCCTTGGTTCCAGCGATGTCTTCTCCTGCGTAGTGTCTGGTTCGTGGTTCCTGGATGGTGGAGTGCCATTACCCAGTCTGTCCTGGTGTCTTTTGTAGTCTCTTTCTTCCTGGGATCCTCCCTTCAGGTGGAGTCTTGACACACAGGTGCACTATGTACTTGGAGTACTTGGAACGTTCTCGAAATGAGTCTGGGGGTGTGTGGGGTCTTGGTGGTCAATACAGCCCTCCTCCGGTTCTGACCACGATGTGACCTTTTCCTTGTGTATGCGTCTCATCAAAATGGGGGAGTTAAGGCAGGAGACGACACCGCCCTGCCTCCGCGAAGCTCGCCACTTCCCTTTTTCCCACTGACTTGCAAAACCGGTTTGTTTAAGGCATATCTAATAGGCCACACATCCTGTTTGTTACACCACCCCATGACTTTAACAGACGTTTTGTCAAATTTCGAGCCTCAATTTCTTCCTCTAGGGTGGTGATCCTCAGTATTGGACAGATGGAGAAAAGAGAGATGAGATAGAAGACATCGTACAAGTACGCGAGACATCGCACTATAGCTATCCCTATCAGTAAAAATATAAATCTGATTACCAATGTTAGCCCAATTTGTACTAGCCATCTTCCCCACCCTGTGAGTCCCAGAGGTTTTAGCACAGATATAACCCATGACCCAGGGGTGAGTCCATTAAACCAATCTTTAGGTGGTTGTGATTGGAATAGGTCAGCAGTCTGCTTGGCGATTTCCTTCATTTTGGCACGGGCTTCTTCAGTAGAGGTAGTAGCGCTGTGAATGGTGATACAACATTTGCCGTCGGTCAGGTTTAACATTCCACAAGCACCCTGTTCTTTAACATAGCCAATGCTAATCTATTTTGTAACGTCATTTTAGACATTTGTTGGACTTCTTGTAAATTCAGTTCTCCAAAAGCACACCCGGTCCAATGACTCAACACATGCAACTGCCAAGCCACATTTTCCAAAACAAATCGATGTCTCTGTGTTGCGTTAAAGGACTGAGCAATTTGGCAGAAAATAAACCCCCTTGCATTCCAGCTTGTCCTCAGATATCAGAGGGGCTGGGGGCGGCTGGGCTTAGATTCTGAGTGATGCCCAATTTCCTGTATTACAAGTCCGATCATGTTCAATACATACAGTGGCACGTTAAAAGGAATGCAGTTTCGAAATTTGTCTGTCAGAGCCCCAGGTCTTTCACTGATTCGTTTAGCAGAGCCCCAGCAAAAGGACTTGCACTGAGCAGAGGCACAGAAATCGCAATCAGTTATTTTATTGAAAGCGACAGAACCAGAATCGAGATGGCCATTGATAGATCCACTGACTACAGTAGTGCTACTAATTAAGGTTAATATTGCTAGCAAACTTGATAGTAATACAAGAACCCGGGGATAACTTTCACCCAGAGGATTATCCAAATTCCACATTATCCACCCCGTGACTATAGTCACTCGGATCGAAATCCAAATCACACTTGCATAAAATCGCTTTTGGGGATATCCCTCACATTAGACGACTTTTCCTCACTCCAGGGCTCACCTTCAATTCTGTACAGCCAGAGATCATACGCACCTGATGAGTTAACACCTGGGTGAACAGAGATTTGACACAAGCCAATATCGTACAGAAAACAGTGACTACAGTAACTACAATAATCACAGATTGCAATAAAGAAGCAAGCCATCCTGATAGGGAAAATCCCAATCCATGTAACAGCTTGCTCAACCAGGTTGTTTCCGTCTCTTCTCTCACTTCACGGCTGGCCTTTGCCACACATTCTATGTGATCTAGTTGTTCGTCAAGGTCTTTAGTTACATTTGGTATATGAACACAACAAGTATCATTTACTAAACCCAAATATCCACACACTCCATTTTCATACAGCAATAGCAGACCTAAGGCTGCTCTGTTTTGCAATGCTGTTCTCGATGTTGCCTGCAGTTGTTCATTTAATTTCTCCAGTCCAACCCGAGTCGCATTAGCCAATGCTTCAATTTGTCCCGTAAGGTTATACAGCATCATGCGATTCTGGAAAGCCATTATCTGGGGTGTAAAGATAGATTCCAAAGTCCATCCAACTACCGTTCCTGTGGTCGGATGCTGCCAAGGGTCTTCTGGTTCCCATCTGATCTACCCCCGTAGGGGTGGCACAAGAGGTTGTTTTCACCAGAGAGGACAATGTGTCAACAATGCCAATGCACGCCGACGTCGCCGACCTTCCACTGGCAAATCGGTAGTCCATCACTAGTAACCCAAACAGTGCGTCCCCTAGAAGGCAATGTTAGCTTCTTACAATTTATATGGGTATCATTAACTGTCAAACGTGACCAGGTGTCATTGATAGAGGTGGCATAGTTACACCAAATACAACCCAGCCGAAGGGCTCGAATTATCAGGCCCAATTTCTGAGTTCCGCTCTTTTTGCTATTGCAATTGTGAACTTTAGTACAGTTCCAATTATAGTGTTTTGGTTTAACCGAACAGGAAATCTTAAAATTGGTATATACATCAAAGAGGGTATTTGATGGTCCAATAGTCCCATCCCAATCAGTGGTCTGCATGTAATGCCAGTCACCCGTTTGGGGTGCGTCCCATATTTTGGGTAAGTGCATTCCCCAGGGAAATTTGTCACATGTGGCTTTGATTGTTGCAGGAGAATATTTACCCTCCCAGCAGGTCTCTTTTTGGCCAATGTACGACCAGCCAAGAGAATATGTTGTAATGTTTCCAAACTTCATCTTGCCCACACTAGTTTTTGTCATGGCTGTAAAGGTTCGATTTAGATCAAGGGTTAAAATTCCCCAGTCCAAACCTGAAGCAGCAGGTAGAGGCAAACATGCAGTTATTTGTCTGACATTATGCATGTGCCTAAAAGCACAGGTCAATCGCAATATAAGGTTTGAGGAAAAAAAACATCCACAGGTAGTCAACAATAGAATACTCAAACTATATTCTACCAGCATCATGGTTAAAACTTGCAGTTGCCAAACTATCATCAATACTACGAAAGCAAGTCAGATTGTTAGAGCTATTTGCTAGCCTTGAGGACACTCCAGCTCCACGTAGGATAGGCCGTGGTTCCAGGTGTAATTTGTTGTCGTCAATGTTTCTGCAAGGGAAAACAAAAGAATGCTCGGTCGTCTTCTGACTGGCAGAGTTATGTTAAAAAGTAGGTACCACCCATCTGGTACTAATTCGGTGTATTTTCCCAGAACCGTCCTTTGCTTCCCAAGCATAGAGGTTCTTTGGGGTTGTTAATACCATTGCCACTGTTGAAAACATATCCTTTATATCTAGGGTTGCCATCCATGTGTGAGATGCTCCCTGGATTTGGGTCACTAACTTTGCAATATTTGGTACAGCGTCAGTTAAAGGTGCTGCATTGGCATTCAGTCACCTATGATCAATTGTAAGCCGCCACTGTCCGTTTGGCTTTTTTACCGACCAGACAGGAGAATTATATGGGGAGTGAGTGCGAGTGATAATACTTCTTTTTTCCAAGTCTGTTACCACCCCGTCAATGCCCAACTGCACGGTCGCTGGCAGTGGGTATTGTCTCACATTAGTAATTTTTGATGGGGGTGAGGGTATGGACATCTCCAATAAATTTATGCTTTTTGCCTCATCCCCTTTTCTGTTAACTTGCCCAGCGAAGCTCCAACCTGAGCCATCAGGGAGTTTCCATGTTCTACCAAATACTAAAATAAATCCCAATACGTTAGTATTGGCTGCACCTACGAATACCTCAGTTTGAGTCAATTTATCTTCTCCCGGGAGCCATAAAGTGATCTTCGCCGTGGGGCATTCCTTTATGATCCCATCAATCCCAGTGAAGTTTAGTTTGCAGTGGCCAGGTTTGACATTTAGGCGTTCTGCCATCTCCTTAGTAATCACTGATATTTGGGTGCCAGTATCAATAAGAAAATCTACAAAAACTCTCCGGGGTCCCACTGGTATAGCAATAATTGGTTCCTGATGTTTCCTGGAAGAGCTGCTGCGTAGCTAACACCCTCCGGGCAGGATGGCTCACTGTCCTCCCGAGGGACATGCGTTTTTTGGCAGGTTATCTGTCACGCCAATCAAATCCCTCTGTGGTGCTGAGGGTGGGGTTTGTCAGGGGCCAAAGGTCTCCTTTGGGACCAACCTCCCTGGAGCGAGTCCCTTCTCCTGCTCAGCACTTTTACCAGAGCTCGGACATCAGCATTGCGTGAGCCGTGTAACAACCGTCGAGGCACTCCTATCACCACAGCCTGTTGCCAGAGGACATCGCGCTCCTTACCAAATTTAGTTTTGACCTCAGGTTTTGGCTTAGGAGTATGGACTTGACGGACTCAGTGAGGGGGGTGGTTGTGGGGCCTCTCGACAGTCAAATAGACCCAGTCCATCCTGCGTCCATAATCTACCAATTCCTGAACAAACTCCCCCCAAGTAGTTACACGAACCTGTTCTGCCTGTCTTCGTCGTGCACCACCCTGTTGCCCAGCATTGTGGGTGGCCCGTTTGTGATCTTGCACATTTGCCACATACGTCTTTAGACTATCTGGGAGTGCACGGATAAGGGGGGGTCAATCTAGCTGGATCAATAGGGGCTGACATTGGGGAGCTCCTTAACAAGGAACTGTCCATGGGACAGTTCGCATAGTGGTACGAACATCGTCCCTCCCCTCATTTGTGACTTCATTTTTAATAAGCGGCCATCTGGATACCGGCTCTGGGGTATAATCCGAATTGGAACCCTCCCCTGGTTCATCAGAATCATCATCATCATACCAGGTATCTCCATCCCATGTTTCAGGGTCAGCGTGCCGAACAATTTTGCGGATCTGCGCTGTGGGATCGCTAGCTGTCTGCATTGATTCCAGCACAGAGCGCAACTTTTCCCAAAATGGACTTTCTATAGGTTTTTTCACCAACAGCCAACAATAGTGTCTTAAGCAGCTCATTTTACTTCTTTAAATTTGCATTTCTATTAGGAGGGTATCTACTTGCCTTCCTAACAGTTCACGTTCAAAATGTAGTGATTTCTGTAACACATCATTGCATGACTTTAAGGTAACATTCCACATCTGCAGTTCGTTCAGGAGGCAGGAACTCCTTAGCCTCCTTCTGCGCACACAATAAACAAGCTCCTAAAATAGCGCAAACAATTCCTTTACCCTCACCATCTTTAACCTTCTGCTCACTCCTGCACTGTTTGATTCGCTCTATTAGTTTATTTTCATCTTTCCAGAATTTCTGGGCTGACTCTAGTCCCGTGTAGGACGGTGCACATTTATATTTTTGTAGCAGTTTATCCATAGCAATGCTGTCCATGACGCCAATTTTTACTGTCGCGTTAAAAGGAATGTAGTTTCGAAATTTGTCTGTCAGAGCCCCAGGACTTTCACCGATTCGTTTATCAGAGCCCAGCAAAAGGACTTGCAGTGAGCAGGTGCACAAAGAGCGCAGTTATTTTATTGAGAGCGACACAACAGATTCAAGATTGCCATTCATAAATTCACTAACAACAATAGTGCTACTAATTAAGGTTAATATTGCTAACAAACTTGACAGTAATACACGAACCCGGGGATAACTTTCACCCAGAGGGTGAGAGGTTCAGCGCGTACCCAGTGAGGCGTCCCTGCCTGGGGTGGAGGAAGAGAACGCAGCCCATCGACTGCTCCGTCAGGTATCGACGTTCTTCTCTCCCACTTCAACAATCATTTTCTCCCTCTTTTATCCCCAGAACTACGAGGTTCCCCACCCACCCCCACCCACCCCCACTATGTGACATGTAGCATGATTTGGGTGGAGAAACGAGTGCTATAGTCGTACATGTTTAGCATGATCTCTTCAATCTTCATTAGCATATGCAGGGGTGTGAGTTGTAATATGCATTTCACCGGTAATGAGGCAAAGGTCAGTGATCGGACACGAAGCCTTTGGAAGAAACAAAGAACCATTCAGGTTTCTGTTATCTTGCTCTCTTTGCTGACCACAAGCAGGGCTGTCCTGCCTCCACAGGGCCCCCTCCTTATCTGCACCCTGTGTTAGCCAGGCGGGTCTCCACTCCCCGCCTGGAGATAGCAAGGTCAGTCTTAACGGCTCTTTGTGCACAGGAATCCCACCTCATTATCCAAATTCCACACCTTCTCCTCCTCCTTAGGAGTCCTCCTCTTGACTTCTCCTCCTCCTCAGCAGACCTTGCCCTACTCCTCTTCCTCTGCCTCACCCTCAGAAGCCGTTGTTCTCAGCAGGCCTCCTCTTCCTCCTCCTCCTCTTCAGGAGTCCTCATCTTCCTCAGGAGTCCTCCTCCTCCTCCTCCTCTATAGCAGTCCTCCTCCTCAGGAGTCCTCCTATGTCCTCCTCAGAAGTTCTCTTCCCATTCAGGAGTTCTCCACCTCTTCTTCAGGAGTTCCCCTCCTTCTATTCCTCAGGAGTCCACCTCCCCCTCCGGACTCCTCCTTCAACAGAGTTCTCCTCCTCAGGAGTCCTCCTCTTCCTCCTAGAGGAGTCCTCCTGCTCAGGAGTCTTCCTCCTCCTCCTCAGGAGTCCATCGCTTCCTCCTCCTCAAGATTCTTCCTTCACCTCCTCAGGAGTCCTCCTCTTCAGGAGTCCTCCTCTTTCTTCTCCTCCTCCTCCTTCTCAGACCTCCTGCTACATAGGATGCCTCCTTCAACAGAGTTCTCCTCCTCAGGAGTCCTGCTCTTCCTCAGCAGTACTCCTCCTCAGAACTCCTCCTTATCTTCTTCAGGAGTCCTTTTCCTCCTCCACCTCCTCCTCCTCTGAAGTCCTCCTTCACCTCCTCCTCAGGAGTTTACCTCTTCCTGCTAAGGAATTTTCCTCCTCCTCCTCCTCTGGAGTCCACTCCTTCTTTCTCCTCAAGACCTCTCTTCCTCCTCCTGAGGGAGGCCTTCTTCTCCTCTGGAGTCCTCCCCCTTGTCCTCATGACTGCTCCTTCTACTCAATAGGAGTCATCTTCCTCAGGAGCCTTCCTCCTCCTCAGGACTCCTCCTTGTCTAGATTCTGCTCCTCAGAAGTCCTCCTCCTCTTCCTTCTTCTCCTAAGGAGTCATCTTCCTCCTCCTCCTCCTCCTCAGGAATCATCCTCCTTCTCCTACACAGGATTCCTTCTGGTACAGAATTCTCCTCCTCATGAGTCCTTGTCCTCCTCGGGAGGACTTCTCTTCAGGAGTCCTCCTTCCCTTCCTCCTCATCAGGAGTCCTCCTGATTCACCTCCTAAGAAGTCCTCCTCTTCAGGAGTCCTCTTCCTTCTCTTCCTCCTCCTCAGGAGTCCTCCTATGTCCTCCTCATATGTTCTCTTCCTCTTCAGGAGTTTTCCACATCTTCATCAGGAGCTCATCTCCTTGTCCTCAGGAATCCTCCTCCACCTCAGGACTCCTCCTCCTACACAGGATGCCTCCTTCAACAGAGTTCCCCTCCTCAGGAGTCCTGCTCTTCCTCAGGAGTACTCCTCCTCAGAACTCCTCCTTCTCTTCCTCCTCCTCAGGAGTCCTCTTCCTCCTCCACTTCCTCCTCTTCAGAAGTCCTCCTTGACCTCGTCCTCACGAGTTTACCTCTTCCTGCAAAGGAAGTCTCCTCCTCATGAGTCCGCTCCCTCTTTCTCCTCAAGAATTCTCCTCAGAAGAAGAAGACCTTATCCTCCTCAGGAGTCCTGCCCCTCGTCCTCATGAGTGCTCCTTCTACTCAATAGGAGTCGTCCTCCTCAGGAGCCTTCCTCCTCCTCAGGTCTCCTCCTTGTCTAGATTCTCCTCCTCAGGTGTCCTCCTCTTCCTCCTCCTCCTTCTCAGGAGTCATCCCCTTCTTCCTCCTTCTTCTCCTAAGGAGTCGTCTTCCTCCTCCTCCTCAGGAATCCTCCTCCTTCTCCTACCCAGCACTCCTTCTTGTACAGAATTCTCCTCTTTGGGAGTCCTGTCCTTCTCAGGACTACTCCTCTTCAGGAGTCCTCCTTCTTTTTCTCTTCCTCAGGAGTCCTCCTCTTTCTTCTCCTCCTCCTCCTTCGCAGGACTCCTCCTCCTACACAGGATGCCTACTTCTACAGAGGTCTCCTCCTCAGGAGTCCTGCTCTTCCTCAGCAGTACTCCTCCTCAGAACTCCTCCTTATCTTCCTCCTCCTTACGAGTCCTCTTCCTCCTCCACCTCCTCCTCCTCCTCTGAAGTCCTCCTTCACCTCCTCCTCAGGACTTTACCTCTTCCCACTTAGGAATTATTCTCCTCATCCTCCTCAGGAGTCCACTCCCTCCTTCTCCTCAAGAGTTCTCCTCCTCCTCCTCAGGAGGCCTTCTCCTCCTCCGGAGTCCTCCCCCTTGTCCTCATGAGTGCTTTTTCTACTCAATAGGAGTTGTCCTCCTCAGGAGCCTTCCTCCTACTCAGGTCTCCTCCTTATCTAGACTCTCCTCCTCAGGAGTCCTCCTCATCTTCCTCCTTCTTCTCCTAAAGAGTTGTCATCTTTCTCCTCCTCCTCCTCAGGATTCCTCCTTCACTTCCTCAAGAGTCCTCCTCCTTCTCTTCATCCTCCTCAGGAGTCCTCCTTCACCTCCGCAGAAGTCCTCTTCTTCAGGAGTCCTCCTCCTCTTCTTCCTCCTCCTCAGGAGTCCTCCTATGTCCTCCTCAGATGTTCTCTTCCTATTCAGGAGTTTTACACTACTTCATCAGGACTTCTCCTCCTTCTCCCCCTCAGGACTCCTCCGCCTCCTCAGGAGTCCTCCTCTTCAGGAATCCTCCTCCTTCTCCTACCCAGCACTCATTCTTGTACATAATTATCCTCAGAAGTCCTCATCCTGCTCAGGACTGCTCCTCTTCAGGAGTCCTCCTCCTTCTCTTCCTCCTCCTATGTCCTCCTCAGAAGTTCTCTTCCTGTCCAGGAGTTCTCCACCTCTTCATTGGCAGTTCCCCTCCTCCTCCTCCTCAGGACTCCCCCTTCAACAGAATTCTCCTCTTCAGGAGTCTTCCTCCTAGAGGAGTTCTCCTGTTCAGGAGTCCTCCTGTTCAGGAGTCCATCTCTTCCTCCTCCTTAAGATTCCTCCTTCGCCTTCTTAAGGGTCCTCCTCTTTCTCCTCCTCCTTCTCAGGCCTCCTCCTCCTCAGGACTTCTCCTCCTACACAGTTCTCCTCCTCAGGAGTCCTGCTCTTCCTCAGGAGTACTCCTCCTCAGAACTCCTTCTAATCTTCCTCCTCCTCAGGCACCTTCTTCCTCTTCCACCTCCTCGTACTCAGAAGTCCTCCTTCACCTCCTCCTCAAGTGTTTACCTCTACTAGCTAAGGAATCCTCCTCCTCATCTTCCTCAGGAGTCCACTCCCTCTTTCTCCTCAAGAGTTCTCCTCCTCCTCAGGATTCCTCCTTCATGTCCTCAGGAGTCCTCCTCCTTCTCTTCCTCCTCAGCAGTCCTCCTCTTTCTTCTCCTCCTCCTCCGTCTCATGTATCCTCCTTCTCAGGAGTCCTCCTCCTTCTATTTCTCCTCAGGAGTCCTCCTCTTTCTTCTCCTCCTCTTCCTTCTCAGGTGTCCTCCTCCTCAGGAGTCCTCCTCCTTCTCTTCCTCCTCCTCAGGAGTCCTCTTTCTTCTCCTCCTCCTCCTTCTCAGGCCTCCTCCTCCTTAGGACTCCTCCTCCTACACAGGATGCCTCCTTCTACAGAGTTCTCCTGCTCAAGAGCCCTGCTCTTCCTCAGGAGTACTCCTCCTCAGAACTCCTCCTTATCTTCCTCTTCCTCAGGAGTCATCTTCCTAATCCACCTCCTCCTCCTCTGAAGTCCTCCTTCACCTCCTCCTCAGGAGTTTACCTCTTCCCACTAAGGAATTCTCCTCCTCGTCCTCCTCAGCAGTCCCCTCCCTCTTTCTCCTCAAGAGTTCTGCTCCTCCTCCTCCTCAGGAGGCCTTCTCCTCCTCAAGAGTCCTCCCCCTTGTCCTCATGAGTGCTTCTTCTACTCAATAGAAGTTGTCCTCCTCAGGAGCCTTCCTGCTCCTCCTACTCAGGACTCCTCCTCCTTCTCCTACTCAGGACTCCTTGTACAGAATTCTCCTCTTCAGGAGTTTTCATCATTCTCAGGAGTCCTCCTCTTCAGGAGTCCTCCTTCTCTTTCTCTTCCTCAGGAGTCCTCCTCTTTCTTTTCCTACTCAGCCTCCTCCTTTTCCTGCTAAGGAAACCTCCTCCTCAAGAGGAGGACTCCTTCTCCTCTTCAGGAGTCTTCCTACTCTTCCTCTTAAGCAGTCCTCCTCTTCAGGAATCCTACTACTACTACTACTCACGACGCCTCCTTCTACAGTGTTCTACTCTTCAGGAGTCCTGTTCCTCCCGAGGAGCACTCCTCAGGAGTCCTCCTTCTCTTCTTCCTCCTCAGGAGTCCTTTTCTTCCACCATCTCCTCCTCCTCCTCAGGAGTCCTCCTTCACCTCCTCCTTAGGAGTCCACCTCCTCTTCCTCCTCAGCAGGCCTTATGCTCCTCAGGAGTCCTCCTCCTCATCCTCATGAGTGCTCCTTCTACTCTAGAGGTGTCCTCCTCCTCAGGAGTCCTACTACTACTACTCCTCAGGACTCTTCTTTGTCTAGATTCTCCTCCTCAGGAGTCCTCCTCCTCTTCCTCATCCATCTCCTCAGGAGTTTTCCTCCTCCTCTAGACTCCTTTTCCCCTTCCTCATGAATCCTCCTCCTCTATCTCATCTATAGGAGTCCTTCTCCTCCTCCTCCTCCTCCTCCAGAGTCCTCTTCTTCTTGAGTCCTCCTCCTTCTTCTATGGAGTCCTCCTCTTCCTCTTAAGGAGTGTTCCTCATCCTCCTCCTCCTCTGTAGGAATCCTTCTCCTCAGGTTTCCTTTTCTTCCTCCTCAGAAATCCTTCTCCTCGTCGTCAGGAGTTATCCTCTTCCTCATCATTCTCTTCCTCCTCCTCCACTTCCGCCTCAGGGGTCCTCCTCCTCCTTTGTTCTGGAGCCCTCCATGTCCTCAGGTGTCCTCGGCCTCCTCCTCCTCTTCTTCCTCCTCAGGAATTCTCTTACTCCTCCTCCTCAGGAGTTCTTCTCCTCTTCCTCCGCCTCATCCTTCTCCTCAGAACTCATCGTAATCTTCCTCCTTCACCTCCTCCTCAGGAGTTCTCCAGGCATCTCCCAGAGTCTTTTAACCTCTTCTTTAGGGACGTGAGATCCCAGGTAGCAGCCCCGGACTCCTCCAAGGAAGCTTCCTGAGACATTTTTTCTTCTTTAGAGGAAGTTCTCTCCTCCGGGTCCGCCCCAGACTCCTCCGAAGCAATTTCTGGAGTCTTCTGACCACTGCTTCAAGAACCTGAGATCCCGGGTAGCAGCTCCAGACTCCTCGAAGGAAGCACCCAGAGTATATTTTTGTCCTTTGAGTGAAACTCTCTCCTCCAGGAACTGCCCAAGACTCCTCCCAGGCATCTCCAGGAGTTTTTTCACGTGTGCTTTAGGGACCTGAGACCCAGGGTAGCAGCCCCATACTCCTCCAAGGAATCTACCCAAGATGGTTTTTCCTCTTTTGGAGAGCAGAGTGGATGGGCAGAATCACCTCCCTTGACCTGCTGGCCATGCTGCTTTTGATCTAGCCCAGGATACAGCTGGCTTTTGGGCTGTGAGCGCACATTGCCAGCTCATGTCCAGCTTTCCGTCCACCGGTACCCCCAAGTCCTCCCCTGCAGGGCTGCTCTCAATCCATTCATCCCCCAGCCTGTATTGATACCGGGCATTGCCCCGACACAGGTGCAGGACCTTGCACTTGGCCTTGTTGAACCTCATGAAATTCGCATGGGCCCACTTCTCAAGCTTCTCCAGGTCCCTCTGTATGGCATCCTATCCCTCAGGCATGTCAACTGCACCACTCAGCTTGGTGTCATCTGTAAACTTGCTGAGGGTGCACTTGATCCCACTGTCTATGTCATTGATGAAGATATTAAACTGTACTGGTCCCAATATTGCCGCCTGAGGGACACCGCTTGTCACTGATCTCCATCTGGACATTGAGCTGTTGACCACTGCCCTCTGGATGCGACCATCCAACCAATTCCTCATCCACCGGACAGTCCATCCATCAAATCCATCTCCAATTCAGAGAGAAGGATGTTGTGGGGGACCGTGTCAAAGGCCTTACAGAAGTCCAGGTAGATGACATCCGGAGCTCTTCCCTTGTCTGCTGCTGTAGTCACTCCGTCATAGAAGGCCACTAAGTTGGTCAGGTAAGACTCACCCTTGGTGAAGCCATGCTGGCTGTCTCGAATCACCTCCCTGTCCCCAATGTGCCTTAGCATAGCTTCTAGGAGGATCTGTTCCATGATCTCCCCAGGCACACAGGTGAGGCGGACAGGTCAGTCGTTCCCAGCATCCTCCTTCCTGTCCATTTTAAAAATGGGTGCAATGTTTCCCTTTTTCCAGTCACCAGGGACTTCACCTGGCTGCCATGACTTTTCAAACAGCATGGAGAGTGGCTTGGCAACTACATCAGCCCATTCCCTCAGGACTCCGGGATGCATCTTGCCAGGTCCCATAGACTTATGTATGTCCAGGTTCCTCAGGTGGTCACGAACCTGATCTTCTCTTACAGTGGGAGCGACTTTGCTCCCTCAGTCCCGGTCTTGCAGTCCATCGATAACCACCAGTGGCAGTCATGATGGCTGTGTCTGGTGGTGATGGCTACGTCCGGCTCAAAGTGGATTCGGGAGACAGATAACAACACAATAGCCAAGTGCTGATAGAAACTAAGATCTCTGTGGTCGGTATGCAAATATGACTAGGAGTCAGTCATCTTACCCCCATAAATAGTGAGCAGCCCAAGAGCCCTTTGAGCTCTCCTGCATGGCAGTGGGCTGCACGACGGGATCTCCCCTTGAGCAGGGACGCCTCCCAATGCTACGCCTGCCGCAGAGATCCCTTACGCCTCGGTGTTGAGAGAATCCTTGCCGCAACAGATCCTCGGTAAGTGACTAATAGCTTGCTAAACTTTGTAAGCTTCACTAAGATTATACCTTTGATTGCTTGTGCACATATAATCCTTTAGACATAAACCGTTGACCAAGTCCAAGGCCAAGTTTGGATCCAGCCGCACCTCCAAGGGAAGGAGTTTAGAATGCAAAGGGGGTCCTCTCTACCTCGTGAGTCAGCGGGAGGGTCTCCCTAACAGTTCTGTCTGACCCTGTCCTCTATGCAGTAAATAATCAAGTGTTCTTTGCCATTGAATCTTGTTAAAGCACTGTCACATTTACTGTGAAACAGTGATTTAACAAGGTTTGATATCAATAAACATATTGCTGCTTCTCTCTTAGGAGCAAAGTGCATCTATCACGCCATCCACGACATGCTGTCCATTACCTGGCTTAAGAAGTTATCCTCAGTGCTCTCCGGGAGTCTCCTGCATCGCCTACAGCTCGCCGTGCTACTTTTCCAGCAGATGTTGGGGTGGTGGAAGTCCCCCAGCGGGACGAGAGCCTGCGAGTGCGATGCTTCCTGTAGCTGCAGCAAGAAGGCTTCTTCAGTAGGCTCCCCTTGATGCAGCGGCCTGTAGTAGACTCCAACCATAAGGTTACCTTTGTTTCCTCAGTCTCTAATTCTCACCCACAAGCTTTCAACTTGCTCGTGGCTGTCCTCCAGAGACAACTCTTCACAACCTATCCATTTCTGGACATAGAGGGCAAGCCCTCACCCCCCTCCTTCCTTGCCTGTCCCTTCTGAACAGCCTGTAGCCATCCATAGCCCCACTCCAGTCATGGGCTTCCTCCCACCAGCTTTAAGTAATGGCAACTAGGTCGTAGCTTTCTAGCAGCACGGTGGCTTCCAAATCCTCCCGTTTGTTGCCCATGCTGTATGCATTGGTGCAGAGGCACTTCAGCATGTCACCTCCTCAGAGGAACACACATTAATTCCTTTGAGGTATTAAAAGAAGCGTGAGCAGCAGGTCAAGGGAGGTAATGCTGCCCCTCTACTCCGCTCTGGTGAGAACCCAACTGGAATACTGCGTCCAGCTCTGGAGTCCTCAGCACAGGAAAGACACGGACCTGTTGGAGCAGGTCCAGAGGAGGGCCACAAAAATCGTCAGAGGGAGGAACAAATCTCCTATGAGGAAAGACCGAGAGAGTTGGGGTTGTTCAGCCTGGAGAAGAGAAGGCCCCAGGGAGACCTTCTTGCGGCCTTTCAGTACTTAAAGGGGGCTTATAAGAAAGATGGGAGAGACTTCTAACAGGGCCTGTAGCGATAGGACAAGGGGTAATCTCTTTAAACTAAAAGATGGTAGATTTAGACTAGACATAAGGAAGAAATGTTTTACAATGAGGGTGGTGAGGCACTGGCACAGGCTGTCCAGAGAGGTGGTAGATGCCCCATCCCTGGAAACAGTCAGGTTGGACGGGGCTCTGAGCAACCTGACCTAGTGGAAGATGTCCCTGCTCATGGCAGGGGCGGGGTTGGACTAGATGACCTCTAAAGGTCCCTTCCAACCCCAAACATTCTATGATTCTGTGATTTCATTGTTGTTTCCCTCTTGGCTCCTATTACCTCAGGAGCCCCCGGCTCATCTCTGTAAGACTTCACCTGTGCTGCCCTGTACCCAGCACGTCTCAGAGCAACAGGCTGAGGGCTCTCGCTAGCACCCTGTCCCGCTAACCTTGGCGTGTCATCCCACAGCTTGTCAGGGCAAGCCTGATATCATCTCCCTCCCCTTCCAAGTCTACTTTAAAGCTCTGTCAATGAGACCCGCTAGCTCGGCAGCAAAGACCCTCTTCCCCCTTTGAGAAATCCCATCCGACCCCAGCTGGCCTGGTGCTGTGTCGGCCATCCCGTTATCAAAAAACCCCAAACTGTGATGGTGACAGGAGTCACAGAGACATGTGTTAACAGACCGGGTCCGTCTGTTTCCTTCCAGCGCGCGGCTCCCCCAGCCCAGCTCCGTCTCAGCCCCCCGACGCCCCCCCACCTTCCTACCTCCCCCCGCAGCTCTCCCACCGGGCCGAGCGGGCGCTCCGCTGGGTCACCCCTCCGCAGCTCTTCTCGCTCCCGCCCGCCGGCACCAGCCCCAGGCTCCGGCACGCCCGGCAGCCCGAGGCCCGGGCGGCTGCCCCTTCTCGGGGGGGCTCTCTCCGGCTGCCGCCGCCGGCCTGGCGAGCGCAGAGGACGCGGCTTTCTGCCGGCGGGGCACCGCAGCCGAGCTCCTCCCGGCTGCCACGCCGGCCTCGCCCGCTCCGGGCGCCAGCGCTGCCCCGGCCGCTGTCGAGAGCCGCGGGGGCGGCCGCGGCCCGGCGCGCCCAGACCTGCCGCTCCGCTCCGCTCCGCTCCGCTGCGGGCCGGGCCGGCTCCGGAGCGGCTCCCCTCGGCCACCGGCCGCTCCTGTCCGTTACAGCGCGGGGCGACCGCCCGCCGCCGCCCCGGCCCCGCCCCGGCCCCGCCCCGGCCCCGCCCCGGCCCCGCCCCGGCCCCGCCCCGGCTCTGGCGGCAGCTGCCGGCGGCTCTCTCCGCGGCCCGGGCGCTTCCCGCCCCGGGAGCCCCCCGCTGCGCCCAGACCTGCCGCTCCGCTCCGCTCCGCTCCGCTGCGGGCCGGGCCGGCTGCGGGGCAGCTCGCCCCGGCCACGGCCCGCGCCTCTCCGCCACAGCCGGGCAGCGGCCCCAGGCCCCTCCGGGGGAGCTTCCCGCGGTGCTGGAAGCAGCTCTCTCCTGCGGGACCCGCCCGCCACTCTGCCGGGCGGAGGCACCGCACCCCCTCGGCCGCCCCTCCTGCCGTGTCTGGGACCGCGCCATAGCGAGGGGGTTCGGGTGTCCCCGGGGACGGGGACTCACCCCGGTCGCTGGGACACGCGTCCTGGCGAAGAGGACGGTGCTGTGCGAGGGCCTTCGAGGGGGCGGTGACACGCGGAAACAAACTGCACAGCTCACACAGAGGTGTAAAGCCGACATTGGTTTATTGCGGTCCCGGGTGCAAGGGGATTTCTCCTCCCGACATGCACACCGGGTTAAAATCATGACAGGCATTTAAAACAGTTAACAACGTTAGTTACGCCTCCTGGTGCTACCCCTTAATTAACTCTTGGTTAATACTGTTCTTACTTCATCTTAAAGTTACAGTTCTCTTTTAATTCACCACGCATGCTCAGAGAGTAGGGGGCTTAATTGGGTTGGGGCTTTTCTAGCTAGGAGGTGTGTTCCGTAGCATTCTAATGACATTATAATGAGACGAGTTAACTCTAGGGCACTATTTTGGCAGTCCATTCTATTTTTCTACGATTCGTCCTTGTGTTAATCGTTATTGCTAGTTAGCAGAGAGTTAGTGAGACAGTCTTTATCTCTAATATTTCTAAGTACCAGGTGCAGTTGTTATGAAGTATCTTCTTTACATTCTTCTCACTTACTTTTAACCCTTTTTTTCCAAGACGTCCTGTATCAGTTTCCCCCTATTCTTTCCCCTAAGCAAATTCTTTGGCTTTTAAAAGTGGTTCGTTATGTTTCATTATTATTTTTAGTGTCTATACTTGCCCAATAAGTTCCTTGAGTTTACATCAAAGGATAAGATTTACTATTGTTAATGTTGTCACCAATATCGGGTGGGTCATTATGTTTAAGATTTTGGTAGCTGACGGGGAATAACCCCTAAACACATCCCACCAATTGTGCTCTCCCTCTGACTTCACTCGTTCCACTGCTTGGTGTATTTCCTCGGCATCATGATGGACAGTAATTAAAGTCTTTCTTCCACTTTCTTCAACTTGTTTTAACAACCTTTTTAAATTTTCATGATGCAATAGTTTTCTTATTAGAGGGAGATTCATTCCAATAGGGGTGGGCTGTATATCCTGAATCAATGTATAATTAAACTGTAGCAATTGATAAGTAGTAACAGGAGCCGGGTAGTTAAAATCACATCCTGTAAGACTAACAAAGTTGCAAACGCAAATATTTGAATTCCGTTATGTTATTCCAAATCACTTTTCGGCTTTCTTTTGGTAGGATTCCGTCTTCACCTTCCCTAATGATTGCAGCTCCTATTGTCTGTATCCATAATTGGGCTTGGATACAACTAAGTGCTTTAGAACATTAGTCTGAGCCGCGTCTAATGCATTTATAATTAGTTCCTTAATTCCTTTCTCAAATTTTATTTCCGCTTTTAGTTGTTCCAATAAGTCTCACCCCAACAGAGGTTTTGGTGACTTAGGTACAGATAAGAATTTGTGTATTCCCAATTCTTTTCCCAATCTAAATTTAAGAGGTTTTTAAAAAATACCCCTTTTCACTTTGGCCAGTAGCTCCTGTACCGTTACAAAACCATCATCCGTAGGTGTTAAAGCTTGGTTGATAGGTTTCATCTTGAGAAAATAAAATCAAGGACAGGGTCCGCCCTTTCTCTGTCATTCTGAGCAGCGGGGCTGCTGCCTCCGAGAAGCACCGCTGAGGCGGGAGGGGCCCCCTTGGGCGCTGGTTGGGGCACACACCACGCAGCACCGCGCTCGGGCATCGTCACAGCGGTTTTTTTGGGCTCCAGCTCCCTCCCCAGCCGGGGGAGGCCGCGGGGACGTTTCCCTGCTTCCCCCCCATCCGGGAAACATGGCACCGGCTCCCCCTCAAACACAACATCATATGCAACAAGGTATTCTAATTCAAGGTTCCATCGAAGGACCATTTCTCCTCATCATCCAATTTATACAAAGGCCGCCATTGATGACAATATTTTATTAAAGTCTTTCTGCTCACGCTTCCTCCTGGCAGCTCTCCTATCTCCTCCCAGTGAGCTAAAATACAGCCTAGAGGGCTCCTTTTCAAGATTCCGCCCCTTTGTTCACCTCCCATAAAGAACACCCTGCCCGCAGGGGCTTATTCCTCAGCCTAAGAACACAACCTGATTGAACTGACAACAATACTACCCTATCCAAGGCAAAAGATGCGAGGGCGTACTCGCCCCACAGCGAATGCACCGAAATTCAAGACAATTGTCGAAAAGGAAATAATGTACTTATGACACTCCAAACACTTAACACGAACAAACAAGGAACACCAATGGCAAATCAGACAGTGCTCCACGCCAAATAAACCCGTCACTATTCTGTTCTACATCTCCCTCCATACCAGCGACATTCTTACTAATTCCTTATACCTTTTATACTTCCACAAAGCACTTGCCTAAGCTGGCCTGAGCGCTCAATCTTATTCCATTTAGACCAGTTTCATTGACACCCACTACACCAAAAATCGTCTCGTCCCCAAACCGTACTCAAACATTCTGTTTACAACCAAAACATTCAAAAACATATATTGGGTTGCATGAAAAATCCTGATACCTGTGTATAGGACAACAAGGGTTAACAATCGGTTCCATTAACACAGTCCGTCATACGCTTCGTCCGTCTCCGGCCGCTCTCCTCGCGGAGAACGCGGAACCGCGGATCAGGACTCCGCACTCGCCCCGCAGTCCGACTGCGCCTCACTCACTCAAACACTCACCCAACTTACAACAACATTAATTGTATAATGAAACACTTTTCACAGAATACACAGTACCGGGCACAAAACTTCCTAAGTATATAGATTGCAATGACTATCATAAAATGTCAATTATAGCCACAATAATACGAATTTCAGTTCCCATGGGTTATAATAGTTGGTACAAACGACAGCACCCCCGCGTACTTCCCTTAATCAGGGATTCCCGCGTTCGTGTAGGTATCCTTCACTCCTGCAATTTCAGCGAAGAGCACCCCCCTGCGTACTTCCCTATCCAGGGGTTCCCGCGCCCTCACTGCTGGATTCGAATCCCACCCGGGGCGAGCACAACGCTCTCTACCTCCCGTAGGACGTCTCCTCACGACTTACAGGTTCCCCTCCCTTAACACACCGGGTCCGCTGATGGTCCTTGTCTGTCCCTGCAGTGATCGGGCGAGCGAGGGAGGTCCTCCGAGAAATCTCGGGGCGCGCCGAGGATGTCCCCCTCTCAGCGGTCCCGCAGCCGGGCAGAGAGGGTCCCACCTGGGGTGCCAAAATTGACACGCGGAAACAAACTTCACAACTCACACAGAGTTATAAAGCCGACATTGGTTTATTGCGGTCCCGGGTGCAAGGGGATTTCTCCTCCTGACATGCACACCGGGTTAAAATCATGACCGGTATTTAAAACAGTAACAAAGTTAGTTACGCCTCCTGGTGCTACCCCTTAATTAACTCTTGGTTAATACTTTTCTTACTTCATCTTAAAGTTACACTTCTCTTTTAATTCACCACGCATGCTCAGAGAGTAGGGGGCTAAATTGGGTTGGGGCTTTTCTAGCTCGGAGGTGTGTTCCTTAGCATTAGAATGAGATTATAATGAGACGAGTTAACTCTAGGGCACTATTTTGGCAGTCCATTCTATTCGTCCTTGTGCTAATCGTTATTGCTAGTTAGCAGAGAGTTAGTGAGGCAGTCTTTATCTCTAATATGTCTAAGTGCCAGGAGCAATTGTTATGAAGTATCTTCTTTACATTCTTCTCACTTACTTTTAACCCTTGTTTTTCAACATGTCCTGTAACAGCAACAACCTACTGAGTGTGTGCGATGGCGTGTGGGGACGTGGGAGTTGTTGTGGAGAAGGAGTCTGGGATTTCATCAAGACTGGGATGCTAAACTACGGTCAGTTAGTGATTTTAAGAATAAAAGATACCCCCCTCGAAGGAGGGTACAGACAGCTCCGGGCAGCGCGACCAGGACAGACGAGACACACACGGCAGCTCCAACAGAGGAGACGGACGCTCCGCTTTTATTGCGCGCACGGCCGCGCAGCGAGCGGCGGCTCCTTCCCGACGGAGCAGCACGCCTGCAGCCTTTCCAAGCGGGCCACGTCCGGCACAGGGCAGAAGAGCCCCAGGGGACCTCATGCGGGGAAGTCCTGGAGGCTCCCCTGCCCGCCTGGCACAGGGAAGAGAGGCGGCGGGATGGAGGGCACAGCCGGACTCCTGCTCCTGCAACAGCGGGGAACCGCTGGCCAGAAACGGCCCTGAGGAGCGCGGGCGAGGGGCCCTCCTCAGTGCTGGGGGGGAAGGCGGAAAACCCCCGGGGACCTGTGCCAATCTGCCTGGGGGAAAAAAACTCCTTCCTGAGCCCAGAACTGGCGATTGCTCCCTGAGCACGGGAGCCAGACCTGCCGCCCAGGGCCCAGGGCTGCCCCGGCTGCAGGGGACACCAGCGCTGCCTGAGCCCTTCCCTCCCTCCACGGGAGGCACCTCAGGGGCTTCCCAGCACGGACAGCCGAGGTGGTTTTCGTCCTCTGGCAGGTGTCTGTAAGCCCAGGCAGCAACCAAGGGCTCCTCCCAGGCAGCTGCCTGAGGTGTTGGGCCTCTTTTGGAGGAAGCTCCCTCCTCCGGGATCCACCTGAGACGCCTCCCAGGCACGTCCCGGAGTATTTCTCCTCTCCTTTAGGGACCTGAGATCTCGGGTAGCAGCCCCAGACTCCTCCAAGAAAGCTTCCCAAGATGTTTTTTGTCCTTTAAAGGAAGCTCTCTCCTCCGGAATGCATCCAAGACTTCTCCCAGGCATCTCCTGGAATGTTTTGACCTGTCGTGCTGGTTTTGGCTGGGATAGAGTTAGTTTTCTTCATGGTAGCGAGTATGGGGCTGTGGTTTGGATTTGTGTTGAAAACAACGTTGACAACACAGAGGTGTTTTCGTTACTGCTGAGCAGTGCTTGCACAGCATCATGGCCTTTTCTGCTCCTCACACCGCTCCACCACCCAGGAGGATGGGGGAATGCAAGAAGCTGGGAGGGGACACAGCCGGGACAGCTGATCCCAACTGACCGAGGGGATATTCCATACCATATGACGTCATACTCAGTATATGAACTAGTGGGAAAGCTGGCCAGAGGACCGCTGCTTGGGCACAGGCTGGGCATCGGTCTGAGGGTGGTGAGCAATTGTTTTCCTTTGCATCGCTTGTCTTTCTTGGCTTTTATTTGTTGTTGTTGTTATTTTCCTTTTCATTACAATGTTCAGTATTATTATCATTATTATTTTATTTTGTTCAATTCCATTTATGAAACTGCTCTTATCTCAACCCACGAGCTTTCTCACTTTTACTTTTCCGATTCTCTCCCCCACCCCGCTGGGCCGGGGGGGAGTGAGCGAGCGGCTGTGTGGTGATTAGTTGCCAGCTGGGCTTAAACCACGACACCACCGCCGTCCCTTCATCCGCTGGCGGGGTGACCTTATCCTAGAAGGGTATCTAATGAGTGAAACAGGACTTTCCCTTTGTGAACCCATGTTGACTGTGCCTGGTGATTGCATTATTCTTTTAAAGCCTTTCAAGAGGACCCAGTACCATCGTCTCCAGAAGTTTTCCAGGAACTGAGGTTAGACTCACAGGTCTGTAGGTTCCTGGGTCCCAAGACCTTTGGCAGATGATCGAGAGGGGTCCTGCCATAACATCTGCCATCTCCTTCAGTACTCTGCGGTGAATCCCATCAGGCCCCATGGACTTGTGAGCATTCAGCTGATACAGCGGGCCCCTGACAGCTTCACTATTCCACAAATGGAAAGTCACTGTTCCCACACTCGTGCTCCACCGAGTCAGGGGACCGGGCAGCCCAAGGTCTATCAGTATTATTAAAGGCTGAGGCAAAAAAATGCATTGAATGCCTCTGCTTTTTCTCCGTCCCTATCAGTCAGGCCACCATCTTCAACAAGTGTTCTTCTGCCCCGCTCGCTTGATTTCCGACACAGGGGAATTGCCTGCTTCTGACCTTATCAAAGGTGCTTCTTAAAGACTGACCAGCACTCGCCGACTCCTGAGCCCTCAACAGCCCTCACCCAGGGGACTCTGCTAAGTACCTCCCTGAATAACGGAACGTTTGCTCTCTCAAAATCCAGCGTAGCAACTCTGCTGTCCTTCTTTCTCATGACACTGACAATTTTAAACTCAACCGTTTCATGATCACTGTGGCCAAGAGCATCCCATCTCCCACGAGTCCTCCTCCATTCCCAACCAGCAAGTCTAGCAGGGCATCTTTCCTAGTTGGCTCCCTGAGTACTTGTGACAAGACGTTCTGTCCCACAAACGTCAGGAACTTCCCAGACCTGCTCGACACAGCAGTATGGTATTCCCCGCTGGGGCCTGGGGACTTGAAATCCCCCATACGGACACGGGCTGCCCATCCAGAGATTCCTCCTAATTGCCTGTAGAATAACTCCCCAGCGCTGGCATCCCGGCTGGGCGATGGCTAGCAGACACCCACTACAACATCTGCTTTGCTTTCCATCCCCCTCATCCTCACCCAGAGGCTCTCGATCACGTCATCGCCGCCTGTAAGGGCTCCACCATCAAACCTCTCCCTCGCATACAGCGTGACGCCTCCACCTCACCTGCCCTGCCCACCCCTCCTGAACAGCCTGGACCCTCCATCCCAGCAGGACCCCTTCCACCAAGTCCCACTAATCCCAAGGATATCCCAGCTCTGGGAAGGCACCAAGGCTTCCAGCCAAAGGCACTTACACCCACAGCCCCTGACAGCCGCCTGCCAGGGCCGGGGTGGCCCAGCCCCCCTTAACCCTTTCCCTCCCCAGGAGGAGCTGGGGAGGCTGTTGGGGCGGGGCGGAACACGGGGAGCCCCCGCATTCTGTCCTGGGAGACCCAGAGAGTCCTTAGCAGCCAACAGCCACAACGGACCATGGCGCTGCCACCGCTGCGGCTCCCAGCGCGTGGGCCCCAGGCCCCCCCGGCACCCTGGCTCCTTCAGCCTTTTGTGCTCCCCAAAACCTTCTACCCCCGAGGTAGGGACCCACCCCGACCCCTGCAGCTCGGGACGCTCTTGGGGGCAAGAGCGGAGGTGACCGATGGCCATCGCTCCTGTCTCTCTTGCAGGCTCACCCAACCGGTGCCAACTGCCTGGGCAGGAGCAGCTCTTCCCTGCAGCCTGGGCACCCCCAGTGGGGGTGGCCCCCCAGGCCCCCCAGGCACCACCAGCAGGTATGGCACCCCTCTCTGCTCGGGCACCCCGCCACCTTCGGCACGTTCAGCACCCCCGACCCCTGGGCATGCCCAGGATCCCCCCACCACCCCCAAGCACTCCCAGCATCCCCACCACCCCCTGCCCCCCCCTGGCAGATATGGCACAGGGCTTCAGCAAGCCCGGGCGACCATCCCCTGCCCTTGCCTGGGTGACGGGCGCCCACTAAATCCCATTTCCACAGAACTTCCCAAATCCTTGGGGCCACCTGTCCCATTTCAGCCCCCTGGAAGTGAGTCTCCTTCCCCGATTTGCAATCCCGTCCCGCTGGCATGGCAGCTCACCCCATGGCGAGTGCCCCAGCCACAAGCTCCCCACGTGCCTGGCGCAGAGCCGGGGGACCTCGGCCATCGGGGCTGGCTCGGCGGGTGCCCTTGGAAGGTCCCCCCGGCCCAGCACGGCTCCCTCTCCCCCGCACAGGTCTGCAGAGGGCTCCATGCGGCTGCTGCTTCCACCCCCGGCTCTTCCACATCCCATGGACGAGCACCCACCTGCCTCCACTGGCCACGGCCACGCTTGGCCGCGCTGCCGCTTCTCTGCCGGGTGCTGCTCTGTGGGGTCCCGGCGGCTGCGGGACCCCCCTGGCCTGGGCAGCCCCTCGGAGCCCCCAGGGACAGCCGCAACACCTCCCACCCTACACCCAGCAGGGGAGAGCGGTGACCCCAGCCCCCCCGCTGCTGCCGACGTCCATCCCCGGCTACCAGCAGATCCAGGGGCAGCCCGCAGAGACCAAGACCTCCGGCAGTGCCACCCCCAGGGCAGCACCCCCGGGAAGCAACATCTCCCCGGGCAGCAACGTCCCCCCCAGCCCCTCTGCTGCCCCCCACGAGCAAGCCCTGGGGGACCCCACAGGCGACCTCGCCGTGGCCGAGGAGGTCCTTCTCGAGGAGGCCCTGAGGCTCTTTGGTTGCTCCCCGGACGCGGTGGGGGTCAGCCAGGACGCTCCCAGCAGCGGCCCCAGGCCCGGGGACCCTGGTGGCACCAGTGCAGCCATCCCCCACTGCGACTTCGCCTCGCTCTCCCTGCCCGAGGAGCTGCTCAGCCCCGACTACAGCGTCCCCGAGACCGCCGACGCCATCCTCAGCCTGGACGAGTTCGTCATGGGGCTGGAGCCCCAGGAGCCGTGGGGGGATGAGGGCAGGGACCCGCCACCGTCCCAGCCTGCCACGGCAGAGAAGCGGGGGAAGAAGCGGGCCACGAGCACCTCGCCACAGCCAGCCAGCAAACGCAGGGCTCTCGCCGGCAGCAGGGGGGTGGCGGGGGGGGATTAGACCCACAGCAGGGGTGAGAGGGAGATGGGGGGAGTGGGGGGTGGGGGAGGAGGGATGGGTATTTGGGGAGGGGGGGTGTGTGTTATAGTAGATTTGATGAGGCCGCTTCTCTTGTTTTCTTCATTAAAAGCCATTTCTCCTGAACTACTCCGTGCCTGTGTGGGAGCGGGAGGAAGCGCAGGGGGCACCGGGAAAGGGCACCCAAGAGCTGCAAAAGCCCCGCAGAGCCCCACAGCAGAGCCGGCGAGCCCCGAAGGGCACTGAGCCGTCCCCAGGGCTGAGTCACCAGCAGCGGGGCAGACAATGGCGGCAGCCGGGGGACTGCCCTGTCCCCTTCCCCAGGGGAAGCAGCCCTTCGGCAGGGGAGCCAGGACAGACAGGTCCCTGCACGACACACGGACACGGCCCCACGCAGAAAGCAGCATGGAGTCCCCGGGACAAGGACAGACCTTGGGGGCCAGGCTGGGGACGGACACACATGACAACGGGGGCTGCAACGCCTTCGTCCCGAACACGACCAGTGTCCCCTCCAGCAGGGACAGGGCTCGGTGCAAAGCCCTTCAAAGCCTCAAGACAATCACACCCTTCCTTGGGTCCCACCGTGCTCCACTCCGGAGCCAGCTCTGCCTCACTGCCCAGCAAAATAACCCCAAATCACCCCAAGAATGGCGAGGGAGGGAGCTGCAGGCCAGGCAGGGACCCTCCTCCCCTTGTCTGGCTGCACCTTGGGCAGACGCAAGACCAGGAAGGTGGCAAAAAAAAAAAAAAAAGGAAGAAAAAAAATCACTGCACCAGCCAGAAAGTCCCTGGAAACTTCATCTCTCTTTGTCCCCCTTTTCCCATCCCAGCTCCACAACCTGGGGCCAATGCAGCCAACGGCGCCTTCGGGAAGTGGCCTCACCTTTCCGGCTCTGGCTTGCAGAAAGTGCAGGGTGAGGTCCCTGTCGGGGCAGTGCCACAGTGCCAGGGGTCGGGGGGATAAGCCCCTTCCTTAGGGCAGTCCCAGTGACCCCGCTGGGTTGGTGGGAGCCGCTCGGGACCCCGGGCAGGCACAGTCCCGTTGGCGTCAGCATGGCACGGCGCAGCTCCCGCTGCCGCTGCCGCTCAGCGTCTTGCCTCGCACGCTGACCCGCCCCGAGCATCCTCCTCGCCCCAAAACTCCTGTCCCCTGGAGCAGCTGCACCGCCACCGCCCACAGCTCTCGGGGGCCACAGAGACTTCTTCTGCTCCAGGGAAGGAGGAAAACAGCAGAAAAGAAAAAGCCCACAACCCAAACTTCAGGGCGGACCAAAAGTTAAAGCATCTTCTTAAGGGCATTGTCCAAATTGACTCCTATCCTGAGCCTGCTGCCCACCAGCACCCCCAGACCCCTTTCTGCAGGGCTGCTCTCCAGCCACTCCTCTCCCAGTTTAGGCTTGTGCCCGGCGTAATACTCTCCCAGCTGCAGAAGCCGGCACTTGGACTTGTTCAGTATCGTGCCGCTGACAATTGCCCAATGCTCCCATCTCTCCAGATCCCCCTGCAAGGCCTCTTGTCCCTCAAGAGAGTCAACAGCACCGCCCAGTTTGGGAGCGTCAGCAAGCTTGCCAACGGGGCGTTCACCTCCCGCATCCAGACCATGGATCAAAACAGTGAACAGCACCGGCCCTAGGACTGAGCCCTGAGGAACGCCGCTGGCGACCGGTATTCCCCACTGGTGCCCAGGAAGTTGAAATCCCCCATACGGACACGGGCTGCCCATCCAGAGATTTCTCCTAATTGCCTGTAGAAGAACTCCTCAGTGCCGGCATCCCGGCTGGGCGCCAACACATTTTTCTCGATCCCTCTGGCAGCAGAGTGCAGGCCACGATTTGCTTTCACATGGAGGGGTGTCCAGTACACCTGGAATCGACTGCCCCAAGGCTGCCATTTGTCATGGATGGATACAGACTGCACTGGAGCAAGGTGAAGCTCCCGAACACCTGCAGTGCATTGATGACATCATTGTGTGGGGCAACACAGCGGAGGAAGTGTTTGAGAAGGGGAGAAGAATAATAATTTAATAATACTGATAGACCTTGCGTGTGTGTGTGTCTGTGTGCACACGCGCACTTCTGGAGACTTTCTTGCGATGACAACTGCTCTGCTGGGAGTTCTTATTATTGTTGCATTCATTTGAGTTTGCTTACGCAGTGAAAAATCGCTCAAGCAAAATCACTACTGATCACTGTGCAAGTGGGAATCGTTCAGGTGACAGTTACATGTGCTGTATCTGGCACTAGATCATAGCAACGGAATTCAGGTATCCTTGAGGACGGAGATGGAAACTCACCCTGGTCACTAGGATCTGCATCCTGGTGAAGACAATAGTACTGTACAAGAACCTTCAAGTAGACAGTAACCTGTTTAGGTTAGTGTTAGCAGACGTGTTTTCAGGGTGGCCAGAAGCTTTCCCTTGCTACGTCAAGAAACTCAGCTTAAGCGGGTGGATGTTTGACCAATGGCTTTAATGAGAATTACAATTACCCCTCGAGCAAGGGAAGGAGTAAGCCCTTTTGAAATATTAATGGAAAACCCCATACGGTCAGAAGCACAGGTAACCGAAGTGACCAAATGCATGTTATAGGGGAAGGAATGTTGAGAAATGATTCGCTGTCCCTTTCGCGTGTTTTATCATCCTTACAGAGGTACTTCAGTCAGGGAGCTCCTTTGCCCCTGGATTCGCCAGTACACAATTTTCAACCTGGAGACTTGGTTTATATTCGCACCTGGAAGGATGAGCCACTGAGAGAGAAGTGGAAAGGACCCTCTACAACCCTACTGACCACCTAGAGCGCTGTGAAGGTAGAAGGAATCAACTCCTGGATCCAATACACGGGAGTCGAACCAGCTCCTCCGCCAGAACCCGAAGACAAGTGGAGAGCCATTCCGGCGGGACCCTTGAAAACTGTACTATTGCGTAATCGGGTTGCAAAATGAAAAGCTATCTGGTTTTGTTTCTTTTCCAGGTTGGAGGTACAAATGTGTTTTTCCCAAAATGGGACAGATCTGGAAATGTTTGGGAAAGCTTGGCAAGAAAAGTAATAAATACCACCACCTTCTGTCTAGCCGGTGGAACCTCAGTAGAGGAAGTTTTCACCTCCTGCCTGTTAGGAGTACCTACTCCTCCGACGCTTTTGAAAAATTGTAACATTTTAAGATTTTTTAGTATCAATATGACATACAGCAGCATGTATAGTTGGGGAAAACCAACTAAAATCAGGGAAAAAGGTAAGCTAAGAGTGAGAGTTAAGGGCATGTTTCCAGCTGAAAGTTGTGTTCAGTTTGTGAACTGCACTCCACGGTCTAAATGTGAAAATCTTTCAAGATTCGAGTCCCCACTGAAACGTAATAAAACTGAGACAGTGAGTTATGCTTGGGCCCATGCTAAATTGCCAGTAGGATGGTTTCTTCTCTGTGGAAAGAGATCATATGCCTATATCCCTGCAAACGTCACTGGAGGACCATGGGAAGGTTAACAGCAATGTTACCAAAAAAAGGAAGGCTCACATGAAAAGAAAACTGTTAGCCAGAAGAGACAAGTCTCTACTCTGTCTCCAGATTGTAACTCTCAACTGACATTACGGAGCCCTAGTGAAATCATGGCAGCTGCCATCCTTGCACCTGGAGTTGGGGTAGCTATGAATTATCACAGTATAAAGAGACTAGCTTGTGAATTAGCCAAAACCACTAACTTTCCTTCCCAGGTGCTCGCTGCCTTGGGAGAAGAGATGACACAAATTAGAGAAGCCACATCAGAAAACCAAGCAGCTATGGACTCTCTGCTTTTAAGACATACCCATGGATGTGAGGAATTTAAAGGAATGTGTTGTTTTAATTTGACAGACGATTCTCAGATCACAGAAGAAAAGATCCAACAGTTGAAAGAATTAGCGGAAAACACCAAAGAGAGAGAAGGCTTGGATTTTTCTTGGCTGACATCCTGGTTGCCCAGTTTTGGATGGTTAAAGCAGCTGTTTATAGCTGGCCTCCTCCTGGTATTTAGGATGCTGATCAGCTGTTGCATGATACAATGCTCACCTTTAGGTTCTAATTGGCTGAAATCATCTCTCAGAAAAAGCCTTCAAATAATATTTTAATGGTGCAAAAAGAAATTAACCCCTTTGTTGGCAAGATCGAACAGAAGACAATGGAAATTAAGGAGGTTGAGACTTGTGGGAATTGTAAAACATATCCATAAGCCTCAAAAGGGGGGAAATTGCTGTATCTGGAACCAGATTAGAGCAACGGAATTCAGGTCTCCCTGAGGTAGGGGACAGAGACTTACCCTGGTCGCTGGGATACGTGTCCTGGCAAAGATAACGGTGTTGTGCGAGGGCCTTCGAGTGGGCAACAACCTGCTGAGTGTGTGCGATGGCGTGTGGGGACGTGGGAGTTGTGGAGAAGGAGTCTGGGATTTCATCAAGACTGGGATCCTAAACTAACCTCAGTTAGTGATTTTAATAGTAAACAATGCCCCCCTCGGAGGAGATTTTAGGTGCAAGTACAGGTCCACCTCAGTGTCACGAGTGACATTAAAATGAAGACAGGCGCAGACGGACTTTGGTGTGAGCGACCAGTCCGTGACTGCGATGTCATTCTGTCTTTGTCGCTGTTCCGTACGAAGGACCCCCCGTGTGTCCCAGGGGTGCGCTGGCTGATGGGCAGTGCCCGGCACCCCGCTCTGCAGAGCGGCGATACGGACCGAGGTCTCGGCCCCCGGTGCTGACGGGCGTTGTGCACAGCGGGCGAAGAGCCCCGGTGTAGGGACCGGGACCGCACCCGCAGCCCGCCCGGCCCCGCCGCCTCCCGCGGCGCCCACCCGCGCCCCCGCCCGCCCCTTCTCCCCCGCGGGTCTGTCCCCGCGGCAGCTGCAGCGGGATGGCGCTGCTGCCCGTCCCCAGCGTGCGGGGCAGGGCTGCGCACACGGAGCCCGAGGGGTCCCGTCCCGTCGGGCAGAGCCCGGCGGAGACCTGCGCGGGGGACGGGCGGGAGCGGCGGCAGCATGAACACGCTCCCGAGCCGGTCCCCTCCCGGGGCCGGCCCGGGCCGGGCTTCCCGAGCGGGGCGCGCCCCCGGGAGCGGGGCGAGCCCGGGCGCGGCTGGCTACCGAGCCCGGCTGGCTACCGAGCCTGACGGCGGGGCCGGGCCGGCCGGCAGCGCCGAGCACCGGGCGCAGTCTGCCGCGGGTGCGGCCGAGGGCCGGCGCGGACTTCGTCCCGGCCGAAACCGTGCGCCTCCGGGGAGCGCCGGGACGGCCCCTTGGCCTCGGTGTCCTCGTCGCCGCCCGGGACACGGGGACCCCCGGGGCGCTCCCCGGACCCCGGCAGCGTCCTGCCCCCCCACCCCCGCCGGAGCGGGGCAGGACGCGGAGCTGCAGCGCCCGGTGCGCGGTGCCGAGGGGCCGGTTCCTGCCCGCCATCGCCTGCGGCCGGGGGGGCTCGCGGGGGGGTCCGCAGACTGCCCTCCCGCACGGCGCGGGCGCTGCCGAGCGACTCCCGCCGGCCCCGACGAGGGGGGAGAGCCGCCCCCGAGGAGGGGCCCCGCCGCGGAGGGCCGGTCCCGCCGGGCCCCCCGGCCCGCGCTGAGGGCGGCGGGGCGCTGCCGGAGCCCTCCCCGGCGCGGGAGGGGCGGGCGCGGCTCGGCGGAGGTGGGGGGGGGGCCGGCGCCTTCCCGCGGGGGTTCGGCTCCGCTTCTTCCCGGGGGGGAACGGCGTCCGGGAAAGGTCTTCTCCGGCCAGGCCCGGCCCGGAGCGGCGGGGAACGCGGCCTCGTTCGCTTCGCTCCCCGGCGCGGCCGCGGCGTGGGCTGTGCCGCCGCCCGCGCGGGGCCCCACGGGCCTGGCCCGGGCCCGGTCCCGGGTCGGAAGGGACCCCTCAGGGCCGTCCGGGCCGCCCCTGCCGCGGGCAGGGAGATGAGCCGCTCGGGCGGGCCGCGTCCCCTCGCCCCCCGCGGGGGGCTGAGCTCCGCGCTGCCCTCCGCCCTGCCCGGGGCGAGCGGGCCTGAGGGGCTGCGGGGCTGCGGGCAGCGCTCGCCCGGAACGCCTTCCCGCGGGGGTTCGGCTCCGCTTCTTCCCGGGGGGGAACGGCGTCGGGGAAAGGTCTTCTCCGCACGGAGCGGGGCGGGGGGGGCGGGCGGAGCAGACGCGGGGCTGGGGGGCGGCTGCGGAAGAAGCCCCGGCTGGAGGTGCTGGAGAGAAGGGGGGCCCTGCCTCCTTCCCTCGGGCCACCCCTCGGGTTTGCTCGCGGGGGGGGGTGCGCGGGGGGAGGAGCCCCAGTTCACGTCCCAGGTATGAAATTCGTGTCTGATTTACTTCGCTTAGTTACTGACGGCTGTGGATCCTTCACCGACGTGTGTTTGCGATGCTTGTTTAGTGCTGAAAATGGCTTCAAACACGTTTGAAACGGAGATCTCGCCAGCTTGTGTTCTGCTGGCACTGGACAGGTATGTCTTTGTGTAACACCACCCCCCCCAAAAAAACCCCGCTCCCCCCTGAAACTGAAGTCCCGTTCTGGACCTCTTGTGTGCCTTTTAGCGGGGAGTCATTTTCTTTGAGGCGACGCGGATCCAGACGTATATCCTGTGTCACTTCACTGTTGAGCGCACAGACTTCTTGTAAACCTCAGCTACTCAGGTCACATCCTCTGTCGGTGTCGGAATAAGAATTTCAGGTAAGACAGATTGATGTCTGCGTGCTGCTGGTGTTGTATTTGGGAGATCACAGATGGCCTTCAGCTTTGAGGATCAAATGTAACCATGAGTCTAAACAAGAAGTAGAAATACCTTGTCCCAGCTCTCCCCAATTCACCAGCTTTAAGGTTTTTAAGTGAATTGGCCTCTGTATTCCTCGTCCCTCTCATGCTGTCGCTGGGTCAAGAGGACTCCCCACGGGTGTAAGTTCAGGCGTGTGTCAGAGACTTTGCAGGATTGAGGGCAGGTTGATGACCAGCAAGGAGATGTTTCCTTTGTAAACTTGTGGCTTTTATTCTGAGCTGAATTAAAGTGGTTCATGTTCATGTCTGTCTTTCAACCCTGGCAGGTGTCCCACAGCTCCAATCCTGGACCAAGTGCTTTCTGGGGAGGATGGCATGGTGGGCTGGTCCTCCGTCCCTGGGAATGACTGGTCTGGTTTTCTAGAGCTGCTGAATTCTTGTGCAGAATTCAGCCCCTGCACGATTCAATCTTGGTTCTGCAGAGCTGGTAATGAGAGGGGTGCCTGGGTCTCTGCTGGTGGGGTGGGTGGGTGGGTGCTGAGAGCTCGGCTGTGCCTGTGATGTCTGCTGCTGCTGTGGTTCCCGGATTCACACGTGGATGAAATCTGAACACAGTCTCTGTTACAGCTGTTCTCCGTCCGTAGGAAAATCAAATGCTGAGGCTGAGCTACTTAACCTGAACCTGCTTTTTCTTCCAGGGAAAATGCTGTACGAGAGTAAAAGCCTTGTCACTGAGGAGCCAAAGCATCGGCTGGATGTTCTCTCTATCTGGAGAAACCTTCCTGGGCGTGAGGGGGAAAAAAGGTGATGTCTCTCAAGAAAGCCCATCGCCTCTGAAGAGACAAGAGATCTTTTGTCCCTTTTGTCTCTTCCTCTCTGACGAGACAAATATTGCAAGTGAAAGACAGAAAGCAGACCAAGTGACAGAGGCTGTGTCTGAGGAATGTCAAGGGGAAGCTGAAGAGAGGTGTGTGGTACCAGAGAGAAAGAGCGATCGGGACTGCCGGACTGAAAGCAAGGCTTCCTTCAAAGTCCCTTCCAAAAGCAGCGGGGAGAAGCCTGTTGCGAGTGAGCAGCTTAGCTTCAGTTTGAGAGTTTCTTGTGGTTGTAGTGGAGCGGTTGCCAAAATACTTCCTTCGCAAGTATGCTGAAGTTTCTGTGTTTTAAAAGAATTTAGCAAAGGTGAAGGGAGATGTGTAATTTGTCATTTCAATGGTGTGTTGTATGTTTTAGACTAACAAACTGATGGGAGCTTTTTCTGTATTTTCTCAAAAAAACCCCCCTTAACCTGCATTTACCTTGAACAAGTGGAAATACAAGGGCTGTTGTTAATTTCTGGGCACTGTTCCCCTGAGTATTTTCCAAATCAATGCCTTTTACTGAGGAGAAGTAAAGGTAAGAGGTTGAGGTGTCTGGGCTTGTGGAGTCCCAGGAGTGACCTGAGAGTAGTTTACAGCTACTTAAGGGCCGTTGCAAGGCCAGTGGAGCCGGACTCCTCTGGGTTGTGGCAGCCTGTGTAAAAGAAGGGGCAAAACCAGACTTGCAGCTTGGGTGGGCTCTGGCTGGGCCTTGGGGAGAACTTGTTCCCCAGGAGGGTGGTGCAGCCCTGAAATGTGTCCTGGGGGGTGGACCTTGGTCCATGGGAGAGAGGGGCCCTTTCCACCCAGCACTCTTCCCATCTATAATACCTTTCTCCTGTGAGGAAAATAAAAAAGGTGAACAAAGAAACCCCGTGTAGCTGCAATTGATGTCGATTTCTCTTACTTGAAGAGGACAGCAGTTTAACTAGATGATCTTTTTTCCCTACTAAAGCTGTTACCGAAAATTGTAACGAAGAAAACTCTCCAAACCAAATGATAGTTTAGAAAGCCGACACTGGTTTATTGCAGCTGGGTGCATGGGGGATTTCTCCTCTTGGCATGCACACCTGGTTACAATCATGACAGGTATTTAAAACAGTTACCAAAGTTAGTTACGCCTCCTGGTGCTACCCCTTAATTAACTCTTGGTTAATACTTTTCTTACTTCATCTTAAAGGTACAGTTCTCTTTTAATTCACCACGCATGCCCAGAGAGTAGGGGGCTTAACTGGGTTGGGGCTTTTCTAGCTAGGAGGTGTGTTCCTTAGCATTAGAATGAGATTATAATGAGACGAGTTAACTCTAGGGCACTATTTTGGCAGTTCATTTTATTTTTCTACGATTCGTCCTTGTGTTAATCGTTATTGCTAGTTAGCAGAGAGTCAGTGAAGACAGTCTTTATCTCTAATATGTCTAAGTGCCAGGAGCAATTGTTATGAAGTATCTTCTTTACATTCTTCTAATTCTTCTGAGTTGCTTTTAACACTTATTTTTCAAGATGTCCTGTAACATTCTCCCCTTTTCTGTCCCCTAAGCAAATTCTTTGGCTTTTAAAAGTGGTTCGTTATGTTTCATTATTATTTTTAGTGTCCACACTTGCCCAATAAGTTCCTTGCGTTTACACCAAAGGATAAGATTTACTGTTGTTAATGTTGTCGTAGCTATTAGTAACACCAATATCGGGTGGGTCATTATGTTTAAGATTTTGGTAGCTGACGGGGAATACCCCCTAAACACATCCCACCAATGGTGCTCTCCCTCTGACTTCACTCGTTCCACTGCTTGGTGTATTTCCTCTGCATCATGATGGACAGTAATTAAAGTCTTTCTTCCACTTTCTTCAACTTGTTTTAACAACCTTTTTAAATTTTCATGATGCAATAGTTTTCTTATTAGAGTGAGATTCATTCCAGTAGGGGTGGGCTGTATATCCTGAATCAATGTATAATTAAACTGTAGCAATTGATAAGTAGTAACAGGAGCCGTGTAGGTAAAATCACATCCTGTAAGACTAACAAAGTTGCAAATGCAAATATTTGAATGGTTGCTCGTGTCCACCATTTGATCATCTACTTGTACAAGATCACATTGAGATCTCAGACAAACACATCCCATATCCCTGTAAATTGTGATGGTTCTTAGGGTCTCGTTGGGATGCACCTCAAAGTGACAAACATTTTGGTCAGTGTCAAGACAAATATCTTGCCCTTTGATGGTGTTTCCAAAGAAATCCTTGCTGGTCTTGTACGACACAGGCCTCGACATCAATAGTTTGCCACTTATTCCTGTTTTTCATAGCCCATACCCTATGTTCTGGGGGATAAAGTACAGTTCCATGGTAGTTTAATCCTAGTGCAACAATCGGGTATATGTTATACACTAAAGCTTTATATATTGTTCGTACAAAAGCTGTAGCTGTGTTGTTAGTAGGGTCAAAGGTAAAATTAACCAAATGCCACCACGATTGGAATCTCCTTTCAAATTCCGTTGCGTTATTCCAAATCACCTTTCGGCTTTCTTTTGGTAGGATTCCGTCTTCACCTTCCCTAATGATTGCAGCTCCTATTGTCTGTATCCATAACTGAGCTTGAATACAACTGAGTGCTGTAGAAACATTAGTTTGAGCCGCATCTAATGCATTTATAATTAATTCCTTAATTAATTCATTTCTCAAATTTTATTTCCGCTTTTAGTTGTTCCAATAAGTCTCGTCCCAACAGAGGTTTTGGTGAGTTAGGCACAGATAAGAATTTGTGTATTCCCAATTGTTTTCCCAATCTAAATTTAAGAGGTTTTTAAAAAATACCCCTTTTCACTTTGGCCGGTAGCTCCTTTACCGTTACAAAATCATCATCCGTAGGTGTTAAAGCTTGGTTGATAGGTTTCATCTTGAGAAAATAAAATCAAGGACGGGGTCTGCCCTTTCTCTGTCATTCTGAGCAGCGGGGCTGCTGCCTCCGAGAAGCACCGTTGAGGCGGGAGGGGCCCCCTTGGGCGCTGGTTGGGGCACACACCACGCAGCACCGCGCTCGGGCCTCGTCACAGCGGTTTTTTTGGGCTCCAGCTCCCTCCCCAGCCGGGGGAGGCCGTGGGGACGTTTCCCTGCTTCCCCCCCATCCGGGAAACACGGCACCGGCTCCCCCTCAAAAACAACATCAATTGCAACAAGGTATAATTCAATGTTCCATCGAAGGACCATTTCTCCTCATCATCCAATTTATACAAAGGCCACCATTGATGACAATATTTTATTAAAGTCTTTCTGCTCACGCTTCCTCCTGGCAGCTCTCCTATCTCCTCCCAGTGAGCTAAAATACAGCCTAGAGCGCTCCTCATCAATATTCCGCCCCTTTGTTTACCTCCCATAATGAACACCCTGCCCGCAGGGGCTTATTTCTCAGCCTAAGAACACAACCTATTGAACTGACAACACTACTACCCTATCCAGGGCAAAAGATGCGAAGGCGTACTCGCCCCACAGCGAATGCACCGAAATTCAAGACAATTATCGAAAAGGAAAAAATGTACTTATGACACCCCAAACACTTAACACGAGCAAACAAGCAACACCAATGGCAAATCAGACAGGCACTCGTCCTTGCTCCACGCCAAATAAACCCATCACTACATCTACATTCCCCCCCACACACACATACCAGAGACATTCCTACTGATTCCTTATACCTTTTACATTTCCACAAAGCACCTGCCTAAGCTGGCCTGAGCCCTCAGTCTTATTCCATTTCCTTGACACTCACTACTCCAGAAATGATCTTGTCCCCAAACCATACTCAAACGTCCTATTTACAACCAAAACATTCAAAAACATATATTGGGTTGCATGAAAAATCCTGATATCTGTGTATAGGACAATAAGGGATAACAATCGGTTCGATTAACACAGTCCGTCATACGCTTCGTCCGTCTCCGGCCGCTCTCCTCGCGGAGAACGCGGAACCGCGGATCAGGACTCCGCACTCGCCCCGCAGTCCGACTGCGCCTCACTCACTCAAACACTCACCCAACTTACAACAACATTAATTGTATAATGAAGCACTTTTCACAGAATACACGGTACCGGGCACAAAACTTCCTAAGTATATAGATTGTAATGACTATCATAAAATGTCAATTATAGCCACAATAATACGAATTTCAGTTCCCATGGGTTATAATAGTTGGTACAAACGACAGCACCCCCGCGTACTTCCCTTAATCAGGGATTCCCGCGTTCGCGTAGGTATCCTTCACTCCTGCAATTTCAGCGAAGAGCACCCCCCTGCCTACTTCCCTATCCAGGGGTTCCCGCGCCCTCACTGCTGGATTCGAATCCCACCCGGGGCGAGCACAACGCTCTCTACCTCCCGTAGGACGTCTCCTCACGACTTACAGGTTCCCCTCCCTTAACACACCGGGTCCGCTGATGGTCCTTGTCTGTCCCTGCAGTGACCGGGCGAGCGAAGGAGGTCCTCCGAGAAATCTCGGGGCGCGCCGAGGATGTCCCCCTCTCAGCCGGTCCCGCAGCCGGGCAGAGAGGGTCCCACCTGGGGTGCCAAAATTGACACGCGGAAACGAACTGCACAACTCACACAGAGGTATAAAGCCGACATTGGTTTATTGCGGTCCCGGGTGCAAGGGGATTTCTCCTCCCAACATGCACACCGGGTTAAAATCATGACAGGTATTTAAAACAGTTAACAAAGTTAGTTACGCCTCCTGGTGCTACCCCTTAATTAACTCTTGGTTAATACTTTTCTTACTTCATCTTAAAGTTACAGTTCTCTTTTAATTCACCACGCATGCTCAGAGAGTAGGGGGCTTAATTGGGTTGGGGCTTTTCTAGCTAGGAGGTGTGTGCCTTAGTATTATAATGAGGCTATAATTAGGCAAGTTAACTGTAGGGCACTATTTTGGCAGTCCATTCTATTCGTCCTTGTGCTAATCGTTATTGCTAGTTAGCAGAGAGTTAGTGAAGACAGTCTTTATCTCTAATATGTCTAAGTACCAGGCGCAATTGTTATGAAGTATCTTCTTTACATTCTTCTCACTTACTTTTAACCCTTGTTTTTCAACATGTCCTGTAACAGCAACAACCGACTGAGTGTGTGCGATGGCGTGTGGGGACGTGGGAGTTGTTGTGGAGAAGGAGTCTGGGATGTCATCAAGACCCGTATCCTAAACTAACCTCAGTTAGTGATTTTAATAGTAAAAGATGCCCCCCTCGGAGGAGATTTTAGGTGCAAGTACAGGTCCACCTCAGTGTCACGAGTGACATTAAAACGAAGACAGGCGCAGACGGACTTTGGTGTGAGCGACCAGTCCGTGACTGCGACGTGATTCTGTCCTTGTCGCTGTTCCGTACGAAGGACCCCGCGTGTGTCCCAGGGGTGCGCTGGCTGATGGGCAGTGCCCGGCACCCCGCTCTGCAGAGCGGCGATACGGACCGAGGTCTCGGCCCCCGGTGCTGACGGGCGTTGTGCACAGCGGGCGAAGAGCCCCGGTGTAGGGACCGGGACCGCACCCGCAGCCCGCCCGGCCCCGCCGCCTCCCGCGGCCCCCACCCGCGCCCCCGCCCGCCTCTTCTCCCCCGCGGCTCTGTCCCCGCGGCAGCTGCAGCGGGATGGCGCTGCTGCCCGTCCCCAGCGTGCGGGGCAGGGCTGCGCACACGGAGCCCGAGGGGTCCCGTCCCGTCGGGCAGAGCCCGGCGGAGACCTGCGCGGGGGACGGGCGGGAGCGGCGGCAGCAGGAAAACGCTCCCGAGCCGGTCCCCTCCCGGGGCCGGCCCGGGCCGGGCTTCCCGAGCGGGGCGCGCCCCCGGGAGCGGGGCGAGCCCGGGCGCGGCTGGCTACCGAGCCCGGCTGGCTACCGAGCGCGGCGGCGGGGCCGGGCCAGCCGGCAGCGCCGAGCACCGGGCGCAGTCTGCCGCACGTGCGGCCGAGGGCCGGCGCGGGCTTCGTCCCGGCCGGCACCGTGCGCCTCCGGGGAGCGCCGGGACGGCCCCTTGGCCTCGGTGTCCTCGTCGCCGCCCGGGACACGGGGACCCCCGGGGCGCTCCCCGGCCCCCGCCAGCGTCCCGCCGCGCCCGCCCCTGCCGCTGCGCCCCGACGGGCCGGGGGGGCTCGGCCCGGCTCGGCTGAACCCGGCGGGACCCGGCGGGACCCGGCGGGACCCGGCGGGACTCGGCGGGGCGGGTCTGGGCCGGGCCCGGTGCCGGTGCCGCAGCCCCCGCCCAGGCGAACCGGCCCGGGCGCTGCCCACGCAGGAGCTCTCCTCGGGCGGGTCCCGGGACACCCCTGCCGAGCTCCGCCGAACCCCCCTCGCTGGGCGGCAGCCGGCGGGACCGAGAGACCCCGGCGGGCGCAGGGCAGAGGCGCGGCGGTCCCGGCCCGCCCCTCCCCGCCCCTCCCCTCCCCTCCCGGGACAGAGGGGTCCGCAGCGGCTGTCCCGGGGCTGCTGCCCCACGCCCACCCGTGCGGCGGCACCGAAGCGGGTGGAAGAGGCCCCCGGCTGCCGACCCCAAACGCGCCCCCCCGCAGGAGCTCCCGGAGCGAGGGGGCCCTGGCCGGGGACGCCCGGCTGGCTCCAGCCCCGGGACGCGGAGCATCTCCCCCGGGAGACGGTGCCGCCGCCGAGCCCCGCTGCGGGGAGCGGGGTGGGGGGCGTCCCGCCGGCGACCCCCCACGTCCCGGGTGGGCAGCGCGCGCGCACCGGCGTGTGCATTTGATTTTCCTCCTTTCGCAGCAGTTTGGAATAACGGGGCCGCGGGCGGGGAACGGAGCGGGGACGGAGCCGGGGCGGGGGGACTGGGATGGGGCGTGGGGACGGAGATGGGACGGAGCGGTGACGGAGCCGGGGTGGGGGACGGGGTCGGAGCCGGGGCGGGGGGCGGGCGCGGCCGCGCATCCCTGCCGGGGCTCCCACCGCCGCAGCCGGGCGGTGCGCGGGGCCCGGCGGGCCCGTCCGGCGGGTTCTCTGCCGGGAAGGGGCGGAGGGGGCTGGTCCGCTCCCGGGGCCTGAGCGCTGCCCGGGAGCAGAGGCGGGACGGCGGGGAGGAGGAAGGGGGCGGCCGGGGTGCGGGACGAGGCGGGCGGAGGGCGAGCGGAGCGCAGGGCTCGTGTCGGCCACGTCCCGCGGCGAGAAGGGCTGGATGCTGGCCAGGCCGGGGGGGCAGCGGTGCTCCCCTCCCTCCCTCCCCGCAGCCCCTCCGGAGCCCCCGGGCACGGCCCGGCCCCTGCCCGCTGCTGCTGGGGCTCTGGCAGGGCCGCCGGCACCGGGATGCCCGCGGGGAAGTGGGGATCCGGAGCGGGGCCGGGCTCCGGCAACGGGCTCCTGTCCCGTCCCTGCCCGCGGGGACGGGCCCAGGGAAGCCCCGGCTGCCGGCGGGGCAGAGGCTGCCGGGCTCTCCCGGAGGGGGCTGCGGGAGACGGGCGGGTGCGGAGCAGCCGGCACCCACGGCGGCCCTTGGCCTGGGACAACAGCCCGACCCGCTGCCCGGGGGACAGCAGCCGAACACGCCGCGGGCCGACGCTGCCGGGGGAAACCCCCCGGACTGGCGGGGAACCGCAGCTGCGGGCTCTCCACGGGGGACGGCCCCACGGGCAGGAGGGTACAGGCAGCTCCGGGCAGCGCGACCAGGACAGACGAGACACACACGGCAGCTCCGGCAGAGGAGACGGACGCTCCGCTTTTATTGCGCGCACGGCCGCGCAGCGAGCGCAAGCGGCGGCTCCTTCCCGACGGAGCAGCACGCCTGCAGCCTTTCCGAGCGGGCCACGTCCGGCACAGGGCAGAAGAGCCCCAGGGGACCTCATGCGGGGAAGTCCTGGAGGCTCCCCTGCCCGCCTGGCACAGGGAAGAGAGGCGGCGGGATGGAGGGCACAGCCGGACTCCTGCTCCTGCAACAGCGGGGAACCGCTGGCCAGAAACGGCCCTGAGGAGCGCGGGCGAGGGGCCCTCCTCAGTGCTGGGGAGGAAGGCGGAAAACCCCCGGGGACCTGTGCCAATCTGCCCCGGGGGAAAAATACTTGCTGAGCCCAGAACTGGCGATTGCTCCCTGAGCACGGGAGCCAGACCTGCCGCCCAGGGCCCAGGGCTGCCCCGGCTGCAGGGGACACCAGTGCTGCCTGAGCCCTTCCCTCCCTCCACTGGAGGCACCTCAGGGGCTTCCCAGCACGGACAGCCGAGGTGGTTTTCGTCCTCTGGCAGGTGTCTGTAAGCCCAGGCAGCAACCAAGGGCTCCTCCCAGGCAGCTGCCTGAGGTGTTGGGCCTCTTTTGGAGGAAGCTCCCTCCTCCGGGATCCACCTGAGACGCCTCCCAGGCACGTCCCGGAGTATTTCTCCTCTCCTTTAGGGACCTGAGATCTCGGGTAGCAGCCCCAGACTCCCCCAAGAAAGCTTCCCAAGACGGTTTTTGTTCTTTAGAGGAAGCTCTCTCCTCAGGGATGCACCCGAGACTCCTCCCAGGCATCTCCTGGAATGTTTTGACCTGTCGTGCTGGTTTTGGCTGGGATAGAGTTAGTTTTCTTCATGGTAGCGAGTATGGGGCCATGTTTTGGATTTGTGTTGAAAACAGCGTTGACAACGCAGAGGTGTTTTTGTTACTGCTGAGCAGTGCTTGCACAGCGTCATGGCCTTTTCTGCTCCTCACACCGCCCCACCAGCCAGGAGGATGGGGGAGCGCAAGAAGCTGGGAGGGGACACAGCCGGGACAGCTGATCCCAACTGACCAAAGGGATATTCCATACCATATGACGTCATGCTCAGTATATAAACCAGGGGGAAAGCTGGCCGGGGGACCGCTGCTCGGGGACAGGCTGGTCAGTTGTTTTCCCTTGCATCACTTGTCTTTCTTGGGTTTTAATTGGTGGTGGTGGTGTTATTTCCCTTTTCATTACAATTTTTATTATTAACATTAGCATTATTATTTCATTTCATTTCTTAAACTGTTCTTATCTCAACCCACTTTTGCTTTTCCGATTCTCTCCCCCATCCCGCTGGGGCAGGGGGCAGCGAGCGAGCGGCTGTGTGGAGCTTAGTTGCTGGCTGGGGTTAAACCATGACAGTCCTTTTTGGCACCGACGTGGGGCTCGAAGGTTCAACAGAGCGTATTAGAAGCGATTTACGTCTGTTAACAGTTGCAGGTCACGATATTGATTCAGCTGTTCTCGACATTAATTTGATCTGCACTGTGCTCTTCTTTTTTGATCTACCTGTTAAAGATTGGTGTTGGCTTTTCCAGTTTGCTCTGCTCTGTAGTGATTAGTGATGTTTTGCCTGGGAGATTCGTTATTAAAACACTGACCTTGAGCTTAATCTGGTACTTGGTCTCTGTACTGAAGCAATTCAGGAATATGACCCAGGCTCCGGGAGAGTATGGTCATGGGTGGCACGGCCCTGGGGGAGAATATGGGCAGATATCTAGAGAACTCACCTCCAAAGCTCTGGAACTTCACTCCCCAACAACTACAGGATCCTGAGGAAGTAACAGAATGTTTGGAAAAAAAAAAAATACCGTGGCTACTCCGAAGAGGCAGAACTTACCGCACTGTGCTGGCCCCGAACACGAACGCACCCAAAACAAGCTGCAGGGTGCACAGCTCCAAAAAAGTGCAAGGTTGGAGGGATCCAAAAAAGCCCGAGGGCGCAGGACTCCCTCCAAAACAACTCCAAATGGTGAAGGACTGCCCAACAAATACTCCAAATGGTGCAGGGCTCCCCAAAACCACAAATGGTGATGCACTTCTCCGGGGCAGCGCTGTGAAGGCCTCTGGAAATAGCAGGTTTGGCAATATTCCAAAAGGCACCAAAGCTGTAAAGGGCTCCCAAAAACCAAAATGGTGACGCACTCCAAACAAGTCCCGGGGTACAGAGCTCCAGAAGACTGCCGGTTTGGAGATCTCCCAAAAACCCAAATGGTGCAGGACTCTCCCAAAAAAGACCCAAATGAGGATGCACTCCTCTGGGGTGGCCCTGTGATGCACCCTGAAAATCCCAGGTTTTGTAATATTCCAAAAAATAGCAAAACTGTAAAAGGCTCCAAAAACCACAATGGCGATGACGCACACAAAACAAGACCGGGGTACAGGGCTCCAAAAAAGCGCCAGGTTGGAGGGATGCAAAAAAGTCCCAGGGTGCAGGACTCCTCCAAAAAAGCCCGAGGGTGCAGGACTGCCTCCAAAAAACCACCAAATGGTGCAGCACTCCCCCAAAAAAACACCAAACGGTAATGCACTCCTCCAGGGAAGGGATGCAAAGCCCTCTAGAAATTCCGGGGTTTATACTATTCCAAAAAGCAGCAAAGCTGTAAAGCGATCACAAGAAAAAAAATGGTGACACACACACAAAACAAGTCTCGGGGTACAGACCTCCAAAAAAGTGCCAGGTTGGAGCAATCAAAAAAAGCCCCAGAGTCCGGGACTCCCTACAAGAAAACTCCAAACGGTGCAGGACTCCCCAAGAAAACAAACGGTGATGCACTCCTCTAGGGCAGCGCTGTGAAGGCCTCCAGAAAATCTGTGTTTCGGAATATTAAAAAAATAGGGGAAAAGCCGACTCCTCAAAAATGGCTCCAAATGGTGCAGGGCTCCCCAAAAACACAAACGGTGATACACTTCTCCGGGGCAGCGCTGTGAAGGTCTCTGGAAAAAACGGGTTTGGTAAAATTCCAAAAGGCACCAAAGCTGTAAAGGACTCCCAAAAACGAAATGGTGACGCGCTACAAACAAGCCCCGGGGTACAGAGGTACAAAAAAGAACTAGTCTGGAGAGCTCCCAGAAAAAAAAACAACAGTGCAGGAACATCCAAAAAAATCAACGGTGAACGGCTCTCAAAAAAACAAATGGTGATGCATTCGTCCGAGGGGGCGGCGCGGTGATGCGCTCCAGAAATCACGGGTTTTGTAATATTCCAAAAACTAGCAAAACCAGAAAGGGCTCAAAAAAACCCAAACGGAGATGTACACAAAACAAGAGCAAGGGTACAGAGCTCCAAAAAAGTGCCAGGTTGGAGGGATCCAAAAAAGCCCCAGAGTGCAGAACTCCTTCCCAAAAATACTCCAAACAGTGCAGAACTCCACAAAAATTACTCCAAACGGTGCAAGGCTCCTGCCAAAACCACGCCAAATGGTGCAAGGCTCCCCCAGAAAAACTGCAAACGGTGCAGGGCTCCCCCAAAAAACCAAATGGTGATCCTCTCCTCCGGAGCGGGGGACAGCGCAGAGATGCTCTCCAGAAATCACGGGTTTTGTAATATTTAAAAAAAAAAAAAAAAAAAGCTCGCAAAAAATGCTGATGCATACAAAAAAAAAGACCAAGGGTACAGAGCTCCAAGAAGTGACAAATTGGAGTGATTAAAAAAAAAAACCGCAGGCTGCAGGACTCCTTCAAAAAAATACCCGAAATCGTGCAGGACTCCCCAAAATTACCCCAAACAGTGAAGGGCTCCCTCCAAAAATTACTCCAAACGGTGCAGGACTCCCAAAAAAGCCAAATGGTGATGCGCTCCTCCGGTGGGGCGGCGCGGTGATCCTCTCCTCCGGAGGGGTGGGGGGGGTGGGGGAGGGTGGCGCAGTGATCCTCTCCTTTGGCGGGGGGGTGCGCAGCAGAGTGATGCGCTCCAGAAATGACGGGGTTTATAATATTCTAAAAAACAGCAAAACCACAAAGGGCACCCAAAACCCAAAACGGTGACCCTTGCAAAACGAGACCAAGCGCACAGAACTCCAAAAAAGACCGAGGATGCAGGAGTCCTTCCAAAAATTACTCCTAACGGAGCAGGGCTCCCCAAATATTACTGCAAACGGTGAAGAGCTCCCTAAAAATTATTGCAAACGGTGCAGGGGTCCCTCCAAAAATTACTACAAACTGTGCAGGACCCCCCAACAAATACTCCAAAAGGTGCAGGACTCCCAAACAACCCAAATGCTGATGCTCTCCTCTGCAGCGGCGGGCGGCGCGGCGATTCTCTCCGTCGTCGGGGCAAGCGGGCGGCGCGTCGATCCTCTCGGGCAGCGCGGCGATCCTCTCGACGGCGGGGCAAGCGGGAGGCGCGGCGACCCTCTGCGGCGGCGGGGCAAGCGGGCGGCTCGGCGATCCTCTCGGGCGGCGCGGCGATCCTCTCGACGGCGGGGCAAGCGGGAGGCGCGGCGATCCTCTGCGGCGAGGGGGCAAGTGGGCGGCGTGGCTATGCTCTCGACGGCGGGGTAAGCGGGCGGCGCGGTGATCCTCTGCGGCGGCGGGGCAAGCGGGCGGCGGGGCGATCCTCTCGGTCGGCGCGGCAATCCTCTGCGGCGGCTGGGCAGGCGGGCGGCGCGGCGATCCTCTCGACGGCGGGGCAAGTGGGCGGCGATCCTCTCGACGGCGGGGCAAGCAGGCTGCGCGGCGATCCTCTCGACGGTGGAGCAAGTGGGCAGCGCGACGATGCTCTCGTCGTGGGTGGCAAGCGGGCGGCGCGGCGATCCTCTGCGGCGACGGGGCAAACGGGCGGCGCGCCTATCCTCTCGGTCGGCGCGGCGATCCTCTCGACGGCGGGGAAAGTGGGCGGCGCGGCGATGCTCTCGTCGCGGGGGACAAGCGGGCTGCGCGGCGATACTGTGCGGCGAGGGGGCAAGCGGGCGGCGCGACGATCCTCTCGACGGCGGGGCGATCCTCTCGACGGCGGGGCAAGCGGGCGGCGCGGCGATACTCTGCGGCGGCGATGCTCTCGTAGTGGGGGGCAAACGGGCGGCGCGGCGATCCTCTCGACGGCGGGGCGATCCTCTCGACGTCGGGGCAAGCGGGCGGCGCGGCGATCCTCTGCGGTGGCGGGGCAAACGGGCGGCGCGGCGATCCTCTCGACGGCGGGGCAAGAGGGCGCCGCGGCGACCCTCTGCGGCGAGGGGGCAAGTGGGCGGCGCGGCGATCCTCTCGACGGCGGGGCAAGCGGGAGGCGCAGCGATCCTCTGCGGCGGCGGGGCAAGCGGGCGGCGCGGCGATGCTCTCGGGCGGCGCGGCGATCCTCTCGACGGCGGGGCAAGCGGGCGGCGGGGCGATCCTCTGCGGCGAGGGGGCAAGAGGGCGGCGCGACGATCCTCTCGACGGCGGGGCGATCCTCTCGACGGCGGGGCAAGCGGGCGGCGCGGCGATACTCTGCGGCGGCGATGCTCTCGTCGTGGGGGGCAAGCGGGCGGCGCGGCGATCCTCTCGACGGCGGGGCGATCCTCTCGACGTCGGGGCAAGCGGGCGGCGCGGCGATCCTCTGCGGCGAGGGGGCAAGAGGGCGGCGCGGCGATCCTCTCGACGGCGGGGCAAGAGGGCGCCGCGGCGACCCTCTGCGGCGAGGGGGCAAGTGGGCGGCGCGGCGATCCTCTCGACGGCGGGGCAAGAGGGCGGCGCGGCGACGGTCTGCGGCGAGGGGGCAAGTGGGTGGCGCGGCTATGCTCTCGACGCGGGGGGCAAGCAGACGGCGCGGCGTCCTCTCGACGGCGGGGCAAGCGGGGGGCGCGGCGATCCTCTTGACGGCGGGGCAAGCGGGTGGCGCGGCGATCCTCTCGACGGCGGGGCAATCGGGCGGCGCGGCGATCATCTGCGGCGAGGGGGCAAGTGGGCGGCGCGGCGATCCTCTTGACGGCGGGGCAAGCGGGCGGCGCGGCGATCCTCTCGACGGCGGGGCAAGCGGGCGGCGCGGCGATCATCTGCGGCGAGGGGGCAAGCGGGCGGTGCGGCGATCCTCTCGACGGCGGGGCAAGCGGGCGGCGCGGCGATCCTCTCGACGGCGGGGCAAGCGGGCGGCGCGGCGATCCTCTCGACGGCGGGGCAAGTGGGCAGCGCGACTATGCTCTCGTCGCGGGGGGCAAGCGGGCGGCGCGGCGAACCTCTCGGGCGGCGCGGCGATCCTCTCGACGGCGGGGCAGGCGGGCGGCGCGGCTGTCCTCTCGACGGCGGGGCAAGTGAGCAGTGCGGCGATCCTCTCGTCGCCCGGGGCAAGCGGGCGGCGCGGGGATCCTCTGCGGCGAGGGGGCAACTGGGCGGCGCGGCGATGCGCTCGACGGCGGGGCAAGCGGGCGGAGCGGCGATCCTCTGGGGCATCGCGGCGATCCTCTCGACGGCGGGGCAAGTGGGCGGCGCGGCGATCATCTCGTCGCGGGGGGCAAGCGGGCGGCGCGGCGATCCTCTCGGGCGGCGCGGCGATGCTCTCGACGGCGGGGCAAGCGAGCGGCGCGGCGATACTTTGCGGCGAGGGGGAAAGCGAGCGGCGCGGCGATCCTCTCGACGGCGGGGCAAGCGGGCGGCGCGGCGGTCATCTGCGGCGAGTGGGCAAGTGGGCAGCGCGACGATGCTCTCGTCGCGGAGGGCAAGCGAGCGGCGCGGCGATCCTCTGTGGCGGCGGGGCAAGTGGGCGGCGGGGCGATCCTCTCGGTCGGCGCGGCAATCCTCTGCGGCGGCTGGGCAGGCGGGCGGCGCGGCGATCCTCTCGACGGCGGGGCAAGTGGGCGGCGATCCTCTCGACGGCGGGGCAAGCAGGCTGCGCGGCGATCCTCTCGACGGTGGAGCAAGTGGGCAGCGCGACGATGCTCTCGTCGTGGGGGGCAAGCGGGCGGCGCGGCGATCCTCTGCGGCGACGGGGCAAACGGGCGGCGCGCCTATCCTCTCGGGCGGCGCGGCGATCCTCTCGACGGCGGGGCGATCCTCTCGACGTCGGGGCAAGCGGGCGGCGCGGCGATCCTCTCGACGGCGGGGCGATCCTCTCGACGTCGGGGCAAGCGGGCGGCGCGGCGATCCTCTGCGGTGGCGGGGCAAACGGGCGGCGCGGCGATCCTCTCGACGGCGGGGCAAGAGGGCGCCGCGGCGACCCTCTGCGGCGAGGGGGCAAGTGGGCGGCGCGGCGATCCTCTCGACGGCGGGGCAAGCGGGAGGCGCAGCGATCCTCTCGACGTCGGGGCAAGCGGGCGGCGCGGCGATCCTCTGCGGTGGCGGGGCAAACGGGCGGCGCGGCGATCCTCTCGACGGCGGGGCAAGAGGGCGCCGCGGCGACCCTCTGCGGCGAGGGGGCAAGTGGGCGGCGCGGCGATCCTCTCGACGGCGGGGCAAGCGGGAGGCGCAGCGATCCTCTGCGGCGGCGGGGCAAGCGGGCGGCGCGGCGATGCTCTCGGGCGGCGCGGCGATCCTCTCGACGGCGGGGCAAGCGGGCGGCGGGGCGATCCTCTGCGGCGAGGGGGCAAGCGGGCGGCGCGACGATCCTCTCGACGGCGGGGCGATCCTCTCGACGGCGGGGCAAGCGGGCGGCGCGGCGATCCTCTGCGGCGAGGGGGCAAGAGGGCGGCGCGGCGATCCTCTCGACGGCGGGGCAAGCGGGAGGCGCAGCGATCCTCTGCAGCGGCGGGGCAAGCGGGCGGCGCGGCGATGCTCTCGGGCGGCGCGGCGATCCTCTCGACGGCGGGGCAAGCGGGCGGCGGGGCGATCCTCTCGTCGAGGGGGGCAAGCGGGCGGCGCGGCGATGCTCTCGTCGTGGGGGGCAAGCGGGCGGCGCGGCGATCCTCTCGACGGCGGGGCGATCCTCTCGACGTCGGGGCAAGCGGGCGGCGCGGCGATCCTCTGCGGCGAGGGGGCAAGAGGGCGGCGCGGCGATCCTCTCGACGGCGGGGCAAGAGGGCGCCGCGGCGACCCTCTGCGGCGAGGGGGCAAGTGGGCGGCGCGGCGATCCTCTCGACGGCGGGGCAAGCGGGAGGCGCAGCGATCCTCTGCAGCGGCGGGGCAAGCGGGCGGCGCGGCGATGCTCTCGGGCGGCGCGGCGATCCTCTCGACGGCGGGGCAAGCGGGCGGCGGGGCGATCCTCTGCGGCGGCGGGGCAAGAGGGCGGCGCGGCGACCGTCTGCGGCGAGGGGGCAAGTGGGCGGCGCGGCGATCCTCTCGACGGCGGGGCAAGAGGGCGGCGCGGCGACGGTCTGCGGCGAGGGGGCAAGTGGGTGGCGCGGCTATGCTCTCGACGCGGGGGGCAAGCAGACGGCGCGGCGTCCTCTCGACGGCGGGGCAAGCGGGCGGCGCGGCGATCCTCTTGACGGCGGGGCAAGCGGGTGGCGCGGCGATCCTCTCGACGGCGGGGCAATCGGGCGGCGCGGCGATCATCTGCGGCGAGGGGGCAAGTGGGCGGCGCGGCGATCCTCTTGACGGCGGGGCAAGCGGGCGGCGCGGCGATCCTCTCGACGGCGGGGCAAGCGGGCGGCGCGGCGATCATCTGCGGCGAGGGGGCAAGCGGGCGGTGCGGCGATCCTCTCGACGGCGGGGCAAGCGGGCGGCGCGGCGATCATCTGCGGCGAGGGGGCAAGCGGGCGGCGCGGCGATCCTCTCGACGGCGGGGCAAGCGGGCGGCGCGGCGATCATCTGCGGCGAGGGGGCAAGCGGGCGGTGCGGCGATCCTCTCGACGGCGGGGCAAGCGGGCGGCGCGGCGATCATCTGCGGCGAGGGGGCAAGCGGGCGGCGCGGCGATCCTCTCGACGGCGGGGCAAGCGGGCGGCGCGGCGATCCTCTCGACGGCGGGGCAAGCGGGCGGCGCGGCGATCCTCTCGACGGCGGGGCAAGTGGGCAGCGCGACTATGCTCTCGTCGCGGGGGGCAAGCGGGCGGCGCGGCGAACCTCTCGGGCGGCGCGGCGATCCTCTCGACGGCGGGGCAGGCGGGCGGCGCGGCTGTCCTCTCGACGGCGGGGCAAGTGGGCAGTGCGGCGATCCTCTCGACGGCGGGGCAAGTGGGCAGCGCGACGATGCTCTCGTCGCGGGGGGCAAGCGGGCGGCGCGGCGAACCTCTCGGGCGGCGCGGCGATCCTCTCGACGGCGGGGCAGGCGGGCGGCGCGGCTGTCCTCTCGACGGCGGGGCAAGTGGGCAGTGCGGCGATCCTCTCGACGGCGGGGCAAGTGGGCAGCGCGACTATGCTCTCGTCGCCCGGGGCAAGCGGGCGGCGCGGGGATCCTCTGCGGCGAGGGGGCAACTGGGCGGCGCGGCGATGCGCTCGACGGCGGGGCAAGCGGGCGGAGCGGCGATCCTCTGGGGCATCGCGGCGATCCTCTCGACGGCGGGGCAAGTGGGCGGCGCGGCGATCATCTCGTCGCGGGGGGCAAGCGGGCGGCGCGGCGATCCTCTCGGGCGGCGCGGCGATGCTCTCGACGGCGGGGCAAGCGAGCGGCGCGGCGATACTTTGCGGCGAGGGGGAAAGCGAGCGGCGCGGCGATCCTCTCGACGGCGGGGCAAGCGGGCGGCGCGGCGGTCATCTGCGGCGAGTGGGCAAGTGGGCAGCGCGACGATGCTCTCGTCGCGGAGGGCAAGCGAGCGGCGCGGCGATCCTCTGTGGCGGCGGGGCAAGTGGGCGGCGGGGCGATCCTCTCGGTCGGCGCGGCAATCCTCTGCGGCGGCTGGGCAGGCGGGCGGCGCGGCGATCCTCTCGACGGCGGGGCAAGTGGGCGGCGATCCTCTCGACGGCGGGGCAAGCAGGCTGCGCGGCGATCCTCTCGACGGTGGAGCAAGTGGGCAGCGCGACGATGCTCTCGTCGTGGGGGGCAAGCGGGCGGCGCGGCGATCCTCTGCGGCGACGGGGCAAACGGGCGGCGCGCCTATCCTCTCGGGCGGCGCGGCGATCCTCTCGACGGCGGGGCGATCCTCTCGACGTCGGGGCAAGCGGGCGGCGCGGCGATCCTCTCGACGGCGGGGCGATCCTCTCGACGTCGGGGCAAGCGGGCGGCGCGGCGATCCTCTGCGGTGGCGGGGCAAACGGGCGGCGCGGCGATCCTCTCGACGGCGGGGCAAGAGGGCGCCGCGGCGACCCTCTGCGGCGAGGGGGCAAGTGGGCGGCGCGGCGATCCTCTCGACGGCGGGGCAAGCGGGAGGCGCAGCGATCCTCTCGACGTCGGGGCAAGCGGGCGGCGCGGCGATCCTCTGCGGTGGCGGGGCAAACGGGCGGCGCGGCGATCCTCTCGACGGCGGGGCAAGAGGGCAGCGCGACGATGCTCTCGTCGTGGGGGGCAAGCGGGCGGCGCGCCTATCCTCTCGGGCGGCGCGGCGATCCTCTCGACGGCGGGGCGATCCTCTCGACGTCGGGGCAAGCGGGCGGCGCGGCGATCCTCTCGACGGCGGGGCGATCCTCTCGACGTCGGGGCAAGCGGGCGGCGCGGCGATCCTCTGCGGCGGCGGGGCAAACGGGCGGCGCGGCGATCCTCTCGACGGCGGGGCAAGAGGGCGCCGCGGCGACCCTCTGCGGCGAGGGGGCAAGTGGGCGGCGCGGCGATCCTCTCGACGGCGGGGCAAGCGGGAGGCGCAGCGATCCTCTGCAGCGGCGGGGCAAGCGGGCGGCGCGGCGATGCTCTCGGGCGGCGCGGCGATCCTCTCGACGGCGGGGCAAGCGGGCGGCGGGGCGATCCTCTGCGGCGGCGGGGCAAGCGGGCGGCGGGGCGATCCTCTCGTCGCGGGGGGCAAGCGGGCGGCGCGGCGATCCTCTCGTTGCGGGGGGCAAGCGGGCGGCACGGCGATCCTCTGCGGCGGTGGGGAAAACGGGCGGCACGGCGATCCTCTGCGGCGGTGGGGCAAGCGGGCGGCGCGGCGATCCTCTCGACGGCGGGGCAAGCAGGCGGCGCGGCGATCCTCTCGACGGCGGGGCAAGCGGGCGGCGCGGCGACCGTCTGCGGCGAGGGGGCAAGTGGGCGGCGCGGCGATCCTCTCGACGGCGGGGCAAGAGGGCGGCGCGGCGACGGTCTGCGGCGAGGGGGCAAGTGGGTGGCGCGGCTATGCTCTCGACGCGGGGGGCAAGCAGACGGCGCGGCGTCCTCTCGACGGCGGGGCAAGCGGGCGGCGCGGCGATCCTCTTGACGGCGGGGCAAGCGGGTGGCGCGGCGATCCTCTCGACGGCGGGGCAAGAGGGCGGCGCGGCGATCATCTGCGGCGAGGGGGCAAGTGGGCGGCGCGGCGATCCTCTTGACGGCGGGGCAAGCGGGCGGCGCGGCGATCCTCTCGACGGCGGGGCAAGCGGGCGGCGCGGCGATCATCTGCGGCGAGGGGGCAAGCGGGCGGTGCGGCGATCCTCTCGACGGCGGGGCAAGCGGGCGGCGCGGCGATCATCTGCGGCGAGGGGGCAAGCGGGCGGCGCGGCGATCCTCTCGACGGCGGGGCAAGCGGGCGGCGCGGCGATCCTCTCGACGGCGGTGCAAGCGGGCGGCGGGGCGATCCTCTGCGGCGGCGGGGCAAGCGGGCGGCGCAGCGATCGTCTGCGGCGAGGGGGCAAGTGGGCGGCGCGGCGATCCTCTCGACGGCAGGGCAAGCGGGAGGCGCGGCGATCCTCTTCGGCGGCGGGGCAAGCGGGCGGCGCGGCGACCCCCTGTGGCGAGGGGGCAAGCGGGCGGCGCGGCAATCCTCTCGACGGCGGGGCGATCCTCTCGACGGCGGGGCAAACGGGCGGCGCGACTATGCTCTCGTCGCGGGGGGCAAGCGGGCGGCGCGGCGAACCTCTCGGGCGGCGCGGCGATCCTCTCGACGGCGGGGCAGGCGGGCGGCGCGGCTGTCCTCTCGACGGCGGGGCAAGTGGGCAGTGCGGCGATCCTCTCGACGGCGGGGCAAGTGGGCAGCGCGACGATGCTCTCGTCGCGGGGGGCAAGCGGGCGGCGCGGCGAACCTCTCGGGCGGCGCGGCGATCCTCTCGACGGCGGGGCAGGCGGGCGGCGCGGCTGTCCTCTCGACGGCGGGGCAAGTGGGCAGTGCGGCGATCCTCTCGACGGCGGGGCAAGTGGGCAGCGCGACTATGCTCTCGTCGCCCGGGGCAAGCGGGCGGCGCGGGGATCCTCTGCGGCGAGGGGGCAACTGGGCGGCGCGGCGATGCGCTCGACGGCGGGGCAAGCGGGCGGAGCGGCGATCCTCTGGGGCATCGCGGCGATCCTCTCGACGGCGGGGCAAGTGGGCGGCGCGGCGATCATCTCGTCGCGGGGGGCAAGCGGGCGGCGCGGCGATCCTCTCGGGCGGCGCGGCGATGCTCTCGACGGCGGGGCAAGCGAGCGGCGCGGCGATACTTTGCGGCGAGGGGGAAAGCGAGCGGCGCGGCGATCCTCTCGACGGCGGGGCAAGCGGGCGGCGCGGCGATCCTCTGCGGTGGCGGGGCAAACGGGCGGCGCGGCGATCCTCTCGACGGCGGGGCAAGAGGGCGCCGCGGCGACCCTCTGCGGCGAGGGGGCAAGTGGGCGGCGCGGCGATCCTCTCGACGGCGGGGCAAGCGGGAGGCGCAGCGATCCTCTCGACGTCGGGGCAAGCGGGCGGCGCGGCGATCCTCTGCGGTGGCGGGGCAAACGGGCGGCGCGGCGATCCTCTCGACGGCGGGGCAAGAGGGCAGCGCGACGATGCTCTCGTCGTGGGGGGCAAGCGGGCGGCGCGCCTATCCTCTCGGGCGGCGCGGCGATCCTCTCGACGGCGGGGCGATCCTCTCGACGTCGGGGCAAGCGGGCGGCGCGGCGATCCTCTCGACGGCGGGGCGATCCTCTCGACGTCGGGGCAAGCGGGCGGCGCGGCGATCCTCTGCGGCGGCGGGGCAAACGGGCGGCGCGGCGATCCTCTCGACGGCGGGGCAAGAGGGCGCCGCGGCGACCCTCTGCGGCGAGGGGGCAAGTGGGCGGCGCGGCGATCCTCTCGACGGCGGGGCAAGCGGGAGGCGCAGCGATCCTCTGCAGCGGCGGGGCAAGCGGGCGGCGCGGCGATGCTCTCGGGCGGCGCGGCGATCCTCTCGACGGCGGGGCAAGCGGGCGGCGGGGCGATCCTCTGCGGCGGCGGGGCAAGCGGGCGGCGGGGCGATCCTCTCGTCGCGGGGGGCAAGCGGGCGGCGCGGCGATCCTCTCGTTGCGGGGGGCAAGCGGGCGGCACGGCGATCCTCTGCGGCGGTGGGGAAAACGGGCGGCACGGCGATCCTCTGCGGCGGTGGGGCAAGCGGGCGGCGCGGCGATCCTCTCGACGGCGGGGCAAGCAGGCGGCGCGGCGATACTCTCGACGGCGGGGCAAGCGGGCGGCGCGGCGACCGTCTGCGGCGAGGGGGCAAGTGGGCGGCGCGGCGATCCTCTCGACGGCGGGGCAAGAGGGCGGCGCGGCGACGGTCTGCGGCGAGGGGGCAAGTGGGTGGCGCGGCTATGCTCTCGACGCGGGGGGCAAGCAGACGGCGCGGCGTCCTCTCGACGGCGGGGCAAGCGGGCGGCGCGGCGATCCTCTTGACGGCGGGGCAAGCGGGTGGCGCGGCGATCCTCTCGACGGCGGGGCAAGAGGGCGGCGCGGCGATCATCTGCGGCGAGGGGGCAAGTGGGCGGCGCGGCGATCCTCTTGACGGCGGGGCAAGCGGGCGGCGCGGCGATCCTCTCGACGGCGGGGCAAGCGGGCGGCGCGGCGATCATCTGCGGCGAGGGGGCAAGCGGGCGGTGCGGCGATCCTCTCGACGGCGGGGCAAGCGGGCGGCGCGGCGATCATCTGCGGCGAGGGGGCAAGCGGGCGGCGCGGCGATCCTCTCGACGGCGGGGCAAGCGGGCGGCGCGGCGATCCTCTCGACGGCGGTGCAAGCGGGCGGCGGGGCGATCCTCTGCGGCGGCGGGGCAAGCGGGCGGCGCAGCGATCGTCTGCGGCGAGGGGGCAAGTGGGCGGCGCGGCGATCCTCTCGACGGCAGGGCAAGCGGGAGGCGCGGCGATCCTCTTCGGCGGCGGGGCAAGCGGGCGGCGCGGCGACCCCCTGTGGCGAGGGGGCAAGCGGGCGGCGCGGCAATCCTCTCGACGGCGGGGCGATCCTCTCGACGGCGGGGCAAACGGGCGGCGCGGCGACCCTCTCGACGGCGGGGCAAGAGGGCGGCGCGGCGATCCTCTGCGGCGGCGGTGCAAGCGGGCGGCGCGGCGATCCTCTGCGGCGGCGGGGCAAGCGGGCGGCGCGGCGATGCGCTCGACGGCGGGGCAAGCGGGCGGCGCGGCGATCCTCTCGACGGCGGGGCAAGTGGGCGGCGCGGCGATCATCTCGTCGCGGGGGGCAAGCGGGCGGCGCGGCGATCCTCTCGGGCGGCGCGGCGATCCTCTGCGGCGGCGGGGCAAGCGGGCGGCGCGGCGATCCTCTGCGGCGATGGGGCAAGTGGACGGCGGGGCGATCCTCTCGACGGCGGGGCAAGCGGGCGGCGCGGCGATCCTCTCGAAGGCGGGGCAAGCGGGCGGCGCGGCGACCCTCTGCGGCGAGGGGGCAAGTGGGCGGCGCGGCGATCCTCTCGACGGCGGGACAAGCGCGAGGCGCGGCGATCCTCTGCGGCGGCGGGGCAAGAGGGCGCCGCGGCGACCCTCTGCGGCGAGGGGGCAAGTGGGCGGCGCGGCGATCCTCTCGACGGCGGGGCAAGCGGGAGGCGCAGCGATCCTCTGCGGCGGCGGGGCAAGCGGGCGGCGCGGCGATGCTCTCGGGCGGCGCGGCGATCCTCTCGACGGCGGGGCAAGCGGGCGGCGGGGCGATCCTCTGCGGCGGCGGGGCAAGCGGGCGGCGGGGCGATCCTCTCGTCGCGGGGGGCAAGCGGGCGGCGCGGCGATCCTCTCGTCGCGGGGGGCAAGCGGGCGGCACGGCGATCCTCTGCGGCGGTGGGGAAAACGGGCGGCGCGGCGATCCTCTCGACGGCGGGGCAAGAGGGCGGCGCGGCGACGGTCTGCGGCGAAGGGGCAAGTGGGTGGCGCGGCTATGCTCTCGACGCGGGGGGCAAGCAGACGGCGCGGCGTCCTCTCGACGGCGGGGCAAGCGGGCGGCGCGGCGATCCTCTTGACGGCGGGGCAAGCGGGTGGCGCGGCGATCCTCTCGACGGCGGGGCAATCGGGCGGCGCGGCGATCATCTGCGGCGAGGGGGCAAGTGGGCGGCGCGGCGATCCTCTCGTCGCGGGGGGCAAGCGGGCGGCGCGGCGATCCTCTCGACGGCGGGGCAAGCGGGCGGCGCGGCGATCCTCTGCGGCGAGGGGGCAAGCGGGCGGTGCGGCGATCCTCTCGACGGCGGGGCAAGCGGGCGGCGCGGCGATCATCTGCGGCGAGGGGGCAAGCGGGCGGCGCGGCGATCCTCTCGACGGCGGGGCAAGCGGGCGGCGCGGCGATCCTCTCGACGGCGGGGCAAGCGGGCGGCGCGGCGATCCTCTCGACGGCGGGGCAAGTGGGCAGCGCGACTATGCTCTCGTCGCCCGGGGCAAGCGGGCAGCGCGGGGATCCTCTGCGGCGAGGGGGCAACTGGGCGGCGCGGCGATGCGCTCGACGGCGGGGCAAGCGGGCGGAGCGGCGATCCTCTGGGGCATCGCGGCGATCCTCTCGACGGCGGGGCAAGTGGGCGGCGCGGCGATCATCTCGTCGCGGGGGGCAAGCGGGCGGCGCGGCGATCCTCTCGGGCGGCGCGGCGATCCTCTCGACGGCGGGGCAAGCGAGCGGCGCGGCGATACTTTGCGGCGAGGGGGAAAGCGAGCGGCGCGGCGATCCTCTCGACGGCGGGGCAAGCGGGCGGCGCGGCGGTCATCTGCGGCGAGTGGGCAAGTGGGCAGCGCGACGATGCTCTCGTCGCGGAGGGCAAGCGAGCGGCGCGGCGATCCTCTGTGGCGGCGGGGCAAGTGGGCGGCGGGGCGATCCTCTCGGTCGGCGCGGCAATCCTCTGCGGCGGCTGGGCAGGCGGGCGGCGCGGCGATCCTCTCGACGGCGGGGCAAGTGGGCGGCGATCCTCTCGACGGCGGGGCAAGCAGGCTGCGCGGCGATCCTCTCGACGGTGGAGCAAGTGGGCAGCGCGACGATGCTCTCGTCGTGGGGGGCAAGCGGGCGGCGCGGCGATCCTCTGCGGCGACGGGGCAAACGGGCGGCGCGCCTATCCTCTCGGTCGGCGCGGCGATCCTCTCGACGGCGGGGAAAGTGGGCAACGCGACGATGCTCTCGTCGCGGGGGGCAAGCGGGCTGCGCGGCGATACTGTGCGGCGAGGGGGCAAGCGGGCGGCGCGACGATCCTCTCGACGGCGGGGCGATCCTCTCGACGGCGGGGCAAGCGGGCGGCGCGGCGATACTCTGCGGCGGCGATGCTCTCGTCGCGGGGGGCAAGCGGGCGGCGCGGCGATCCTCTCGACGGCGGGGCGATCCTCTCGACGTCGGGGCAAGCGGGCGGCGCGGCGATCCTCTGCGGCGGCGGGGCAAACGGGCGGCGCGGCGATCCTCTCGACGGCGGGGCAAGCGGGAGGCGCAGCGATCCTCTGCGGCGGCGGGGCAAGCGGGCGGCGCGGCGATGCTCTCGGGCGGCGCGGCGATCCTCTAGACGGCGGGGCAAGCGGGCGGCGCGGCGATCCTCTGCGGCGGCGGGGCAAGCGGGCGGCGGGGCGATCCTCTCGACGGCGGGGCAAGAGGGCGCCGCGGCGACCCTCTGCGGCGAGGGGGCAAGTGGGCGGCGCGGCGATCCTCTCGACGGCGGGGCAAGCGGGCGGCGGGGCGATCCTCTGCGGCGGCGGGGCAAGCGGGCGGCGCGGCGATGCTCTCGGGCGGCGCGGCGATCCTCTCGACGGCGGGGCAAGCGGGCGGCGGGGCGATCCTCTGCGGCGGCGGGGCAAGCGGGCGGCGGGGCGATCCTCTCGTCGCGGGGGGCAAGCGGGCGGCGCGGCGATCCTCTCGTCGCGGGGGGCAAGCGGGCGGCACGGCGATCCTCTGCGGCGGTGGGGAAAACGGGCGGCGCGGCGATCCTCTCGACGGCGGGGCAAGCGGGCGGCGCGGCGACCGTCTGCGGCGAGGGGGCAAGTGGGCGGCGCGGCGATCCTCTCGACGGCGGGGCAAGAGGGCGGCGCGGCGATCCTCTGCGGCGAGGGGGCAAGCGGGTGGCGCGGCTATGCTCTCGACGCGGGGGGCAAGCATACGGCGCGGCGTCCTCTCGACGGCGGGGCAAGCGGGCGGCGCGGCGATCCTCTTGACGGCGGGGCAAGCGGGTGGCGCGGCGATCCTCTCGACGGCGGGGCAATCGGGCGGCGCGGCGATCATCTGCGGCGAGGGGGCAAGTGGGCGGCGCGGCGATCCTCTTGACGGCGGGGCAAGCGGGCGGCGCGGCGATCCTCTCGACGGCGGGGCAAGCGGGCGGCGCGGCGATCCTCTGCGGCGAGGGGGCAAGCGGGCGGTGCGGCGATCCTCTCGACGGCGGGGCAAGCGGGCGGCGCGGCGATCATCTGCGGCGAGGGGGCAAGCGGGCGGCGCGGCGATCCTCTCGACGGCGGGGCAAGCGGGCGGCGCGGCGATCCTCTCGACGGCGGGGCAAGTGGGCAGCGCGACGATGCTCTCGTCGCGGGGGGCAAGCGGGCGGCGCGGCGAACCTCTCGGGCGGCGCGGCGATCCTCTCGACGGCGGGGCAGGCGGGCGGCGCGGCTGTCCTCTCGACGGCGGGGCAAGTGGGCAGTGCGGCGATCCTCTCGACGGCGGGGCAAGTGGGCAGCGCGACGATGCTCTCGTCGCGGGGGGCAAGCGGGCGGCGCGGCGACCCTCTCGGGCGGCGCGGCGATCCTCTCGACGGCGGGGCAGGCGGGCGGCGCGGCTGTCCTCTCGACGGCGGGGCAAGTGGGCAGTGCGGCGATCCTCTCGACGGCGGGGCAAGTGGGCAGCGCGACTATGCTCTCGTCGCCCGGGGCAAGCGGGCGGCGCGGGGATCCTCTGCCGCGAGGGGGCAACTGGGCGGCGCGGCGATGCGCTCGACGGCGGGGCAAGCGGGCGGAGCGGCGATCCTCTGGGGCATCGCGGCGATCCTCTCGACGGCGGGGCAAGTGGGCGGCGCGGCGATCATCTCGTCGCGGGGGGCAAGCGGGCGGCGCGGCGATCCTCTCGGGAGGCGCGGCGATGCTCTCGACGGCGGGGCAAGCGAGCGGCGCGGCGATACTTTGCGGCGAGGGGGAAAGCGAGCGGCGCGGCGATCCTCTCGACGGCGGGGCAAGCGGGCGGCGCGGCGATCATATGCGGCGAGTGGGCAAGTGGGCAGCGCGACGATGCTCTCGTCGCGGAGGGCAAGCGAGCGGCGCGGCGATCCTCTGTGGCGGCGGGGCAAGTGGGCGGCGGGGCGATCCTCTGCGGCGAGGGGGCAAGTGGGCGGCGCGGCGATCCTCTCGACGGCGGGGCAAGCGGGCGGCGCGGCGATCCTCTGCGGCGAGGGGGCAAGTGGGCGGCGCGGCGATCCTCTCGACGGCGGGGCAAGCGGGCGGCGCGGCGATCCTCTGCGGCGGCGGGGCAAGTGGGCGGCGGGGCGATCCTCCCGACGGCGGGGCAAGCGGGCGGCGCGGCGATCCTCTCGACGGCGGGGCAAGCGGGCGGCGCGGCGATCCTCTGCGGCGAGGGGGCAAGAGGGCGGCGCGGCGATCCTCTCGACGGCGGGGCAAGAGGGCGGCGCGGCGATCCTCTCGACGGCGGGGCAAGCGGGAGGCGCGGCGATCCTCTGTGGCCGCGGGGCAAGCGGGCGGCGCAGCGATCCTCTGCGGCGGCGGGGCAAGCGGGCGGCGCGGCGATGAGCTCGACGGCGGGGCAAGCGGGCGGCGCGGCGATCCTCTGGAGCAGCGCGGCGATCCTCTCGACGGCGGGGCAAGCGGGCGGTGCGGCGATCCTCTGCGGCGAGGGGGCAAGAGGGCGGCGCGGCGATCCTCTCGACGGCGGGGCAAGCGGGAGGCGCGGCGATCCTCTGCGGCGGTGGGGCAAGCGGGCGGCGCGGCGATCCTCTGGAGCAGCGCGGCGATCCTCTCGACGGCGGGGCAAGTGGGCGGCGTGGCGATCATCTCGTCGCGGGGGGCAAGCGGGCGGCGCGGCGATCCTCTCGGGCGGCGCGGCGATCCTCTCGACGGCGGTGCAAGCGGGCGGCGGGGCGATCCTCTGCGGCGGCGGGGCAAGCGGGCGGCGCAGCGATCGTCTGCGGCGAGGGGGCAAGTGGGCGGCGCGGCGATCCTCTCGACGGCAGGGCAAGCGGGAGGCGCGGCGATCCTCTTCGGCGGCGGGGCAAGCGGGCGGCGCGGCGACCCCCTGTGGCGAGGGGGCAAGCGGGCGGCGCGGCAATCCTCTCGACGGCGGGGCGATCCTCTCGACGGCGGGGCAAACGGGCGGCGCGGCGATCCTCTCGACGGCGGGGCAAGCGGGCGGCGCGGCGATCCTCTGCGGCGGCGGTGCAAGCGGGCGGCGCGGCGATCCTCTGCGGCGGCGGGGCAAGCGGGCGGCGCGGCGATGCGCTCGACGGCGGGGCAAGCGGGCGCCGCGGCGATCCTCTCGACGGCGGGGCAAGTGGGCGGCGCGGCGATCATCTCGTCGCGGGGGGCAAGCGGGCGGCGCGGCGATCCTCTCGGGCGGCGCGGCGATCCTCTGAGGCGGCGGGGCAAGCGGGCGGCGCGGCGATCCTCTGCGGCGATGGGGCAAGTGGACGGCGGGGCGATCCTCTCGACGGCGGGGCAAGCGGGCGGCGCGGCGATCCTCTCGAAGGCGGGGCAAGCGGGCGGCGCGGCGACCCTCTGCGGCGAGGGGGCAAGAGGGCGGCGCGGCGATCCTCTCGACGGCGGGACAAGCGCGAGGCGCGGCGATCCTCTGCGGCGGCGGGGCAAGAGGGCGCCGCGGCGACCCTCTGCGGCGAGGGGGCAAGTGGGCGGCGCGGCGATCCTCTCGACGGCGGGGCAAGCGGGAGGCGCAGCGATCCTCTCGACGGCGGGGCAAGCGGGCGGCGGGGCGATCCTCTGCGGCGGCGGGGCAAGCGGGCGGCGGGGCGATCCTCTCGTCGCGGGGGGCAAGCGGGCGGCGCGGCGATCCTCTCGTCGCGGGGGGCAAGCGGGCGGCACGGCGATCCTCTGCGGCGGTGGGGAAAACGGGCGGCGCGGCGATCCTCTCGACGGCGGGGTAAGGGGGCGGCGCGGCGACCGTCTGCGGCGAGGGGGCAAGTGGGCGGCGCGGCGATCCTCTCGACGGCGGGGCAAGAGGGCGGCGCGGCGACGGTCTGCGGCGAGGGGGAAGTGGGTGGCGCGGCTATGCTCTCGACGCGGGGGGCAAGCAGGCGGCGCGGCGTCCTCTCGACGGCGGGGCAAGCGGGCGGCGCGGCGATCCTCTTGACGGCGGGGCAAGCGGGTGGCGCGGCGATCCTCTCGACGGCGGGGCAATCGGGCGGCGCGGCGATCATCTGCGGCGAGGGGGCAAGTGGGCGGCGCGGCGATCCTCTTGACGGCGGGGCAAGCGGGCGGCGCGGCGATCCTCTCGACGGCGGGGCAAGCGGGCGGCGCGGCGATCATCTGCGGCGAGGGGGCAAGCGGGCGGTGCGGCGATCCTCTCGACGGCGGGGCAAGCGGGCGGCGCGGCGATCATCTGCGGCGAGGGGGCAAGCGGGCGGCGCGGCGATCCTCTCGACGGCGGGGCAAGCGGGCGGCGCGGCGATCCTCTCGACGGCGGGGCAAGCGGGCGGCGCGGCGATCCTCTCGACGGCGGGGCAAGTGGGCAGCGCGACTATGCTCCCGTCGCGGGGGGCAAGCGGGCGGCGCGGCGAACCTCTCGGGCGGCGCGGCGATCCTCTCGACGGCGGGGCAAGCGGGCGGCGCGGCGATCCTCTCGACGGCGGGGCAAGTGGGCAGTGCGGCGATCCTCTCGACGGCGGGGCAAGTGGGCAGCGCGACTATGCTCTCGTCGCCCGGGGCAAGCGGGCGGCGCGGGGATCCTCTGCGGCGAGGGGGCAACTGGGCGGCGCGGCGATGCGCTCGACGGCGGGGCAAGCGGGCGGAGCGGCGATCCTCTGGGGCATCGCGGCGATCCTCTCGACGGCGGGGCAAGTGGGCGGCGCGGCGATCATCTCGTCGCGGGGGGCAAGCGGGCGGCGCGGCGATCCTCTCGGGCGGCGCGGCGATGCTCTCGACGGCGGGGCAAGCGAGCGGCGCGGCGATACTTTGCGGCGAGGGGGAAAGCGAGCGGCGCGGCGATCCTCTCGACGGCGGGGCAAGCGGGCGGCGCGGCGATCATATGCGGCGAGTGGGCAAGTGGGCAGCGCGACGATGCTCTCGTCGCGGAGGGCAAGCGAGCGGCGCGGCGATCCTCTGTGGCGGCGGGGCAAGTGGGCGGCGGGGCGATCCTCTGCGGCGAGGGGGCAAGTGGGCGGCGCGGCGATCCTCTCGACGGCGGGGCAAGCGGGCGGCGCGGCGATCCTCTGCGGCGAGGGGGCAAGTGGGCGGCGCGGCGATCCTCTCGACGGCGGGGCAAGCGGGCGGCGCGGCGATCCTCTGCGGCGGCGGGGCAAGTGGGCGGCGGGGCGATCCTCCCGACGGCGGGGCAAGCGGGCGGCGCGGCGATCCTCTGTGGCCGCGGGGCAAGCGGGCGGCGCAGCGATCCTCTGCGGCGGCGGGGCAAGCGGGCGGCGCGGCGATGCGCTCGACGGCGGGGCAAGCGGGCGGCGCGGCGATCCTCTGGGGCAGCGCGGCGATCCTCTCGACGGCGGGGCAAGCGGGCGGTGCGGCGATCCTCTGCGGCGAGGGGGCAAGAGGGCGGCGCGGCGATCCTCTCGACGGCGGGGCAAGCGGGAGGCGCGGCGATCCTCTGTGGCGGCGGGGCAAGCGGGCGGCGCAGCGATCCTCTGCGGCGGCGGGGCAAGCGGGCGGCGCGGCGATGAGCTCGACGGCGGGGCAAGCGGGCGGCGCGGCGATCCTCTGGAGCAGCGCGGCGATCCTCTCGACGGCGGGGCAAGTGGGCGGCGTGGCGATCATCTCGTCGCGGGGGGCAAGCGGGCGGCGCGGCGATCCTCTCGGGCGGCGCGGCGATCCTCTCGACGGCGGTGCAAGCGGGCGGCGGGGCGATCCTCTGCGGCGGCGGGGCAAGCGGGCGGCGCAGCGATCGTCTGCGGCGAGGGGGCAAGTGGGCGGCGCGGCGATCCTCTCGACGGCAGGGCAAGCGGGAGGCGCGGCGATCCTCTTCGGCGGCGGGGCAAGCGGGCGGCGCGGCGACCCCCTGTGGCGAGGGGGCAAGCGGGCGGCGCGGCAATCCTCTCGACGGCGGGGCGATCCTCTCGACGGCGGGGCAAACGGGCGGCGCGGCGATCCTCTCGACGGCGGGGCAAGAGGGCGGCGCGGCGATCCTCTGCGGCGGCGGTGCAAGCGGGCGGCGCGGCGATCCTCTGCGGCGGCGGGGCAAGCGGGCGGCGCGGCGATGCGCTCGACGGCGGGGCAAGCGGGCGGCGCGGCGATCCTCTCGACGGCGGGGCAAGTGGGCGGCGCGGCGATCATCTCGTCGCGGGGGGCAAGCGGGCGGCGCGGCGATCCTCTCGGGCGGCGCGGCGATCCTCTGCGGCGGCGGGGCAAGCGGGCGGCGCGGCGATCCTCTGCGGCGATGGGGCAAGTGGACGGCGCGGCGATCCTCTCGACGGCGGGGCAAGCGGGCGGCGCGGCGATCCTCTCGAAGGCGGGACAAGCGCGAGGCGCGGCGATCCTCTGCGGCGGCGGGGCAAGCGGGCGGCGCGGCGATCCTCTCGACGGCGGGGCAAGAGGGCGGCGCGGAGACCGTCTGCGGCGAGGGGGCAAGTGGGCGGCGCGTCGATCCTCTGCGGCGGCGGGGCAAGCGGGCGGCGCGGTGATGCTCTCGGGCGGCGCGGCGATCCTCTCGACGGCGGGGCAATCGGGCGGCGCGGCGACCCCCTGTGGCGAGGGGGCAAGCGGGCGGCGCGGCGATCCTCTCGACGGCGGGGTAAGCAGGCGGCGCGGCGATCCTCTTCGGCGGCGGGGCAAGCGGGCGCGCGGCGATCCTCTCGACGGCAGGGCAAGCGGGCGGCGCGGCGATCCTCTCGACGGCGGGGTGATCCTCTCGACGGCGGGGCAAGCGGGCGGCGCGACGATGCTCTCGTCGCGGGGGGCAAGCGGGCGGCGCGGCGATCCTCTCGGGAGGCGCGGCGATCCTCTGTGGAGGCGGGGCAAGCGGGCGGCGCAGCGATCCTCTCGACGGCGGGGCAAGTGGGCGGCCCGGCGATCCTCTTGACGGCGGGGCAAGCGGGCGGCGCGGCGATCCTCTGCGGCGAGGGGGCAAGTGGGCGGCGCGGCGATCATCTCGACGGCGGGGCAAGTGGGCGGCCCGGCGATCCTCTTGACGGCGGGGCAAGCGGGCGGCGCGGCGATCCTCTGCGGCGAGGGGGCAAGTGGGCGGCGCGGCGGTCCTCTCGACGGCGGGGCAAGTGGGCGGCGCGGCGATCCTCTCGACGGCGGGGCAAGCGGGCGGCGCGGCGATCATCTGCGGCGATGGGACAAGCGGGCGGCGCAGCGATCCTCTGCGGCGCGGGGCAAGCGGGCGGCGCGGCGATCATCTGCGGCGAGGGGGCAAGCGGGCGGCGCGGCGATCCTCTCGACGGCGGGGCAAGTGGGCAGCGCCACTATGCTCTCGTCGCGGGGGGCAAGCGGGCGGCGCGGCGATCCTCTGCGGCGGCGCGGCGATCTTCTCGACGGCGAGGCAGGCGGGCGGCGCGGCGATCCTCTCGACGGCGGGGCAAGCGGGCGGCGCGGCAATCCTCTCGTCGCCCGGGGCAAGTGGGCGGCGCGGCGATCCTCTGCGGCGAGGGGGCAACGGGGCGGCGCGGCGATGCGCTCGACGGCGGGGCAAGCGGGCGGAGCGGCGATCCTCTGGGGCATCGCGGCGATCCTCTCGACGGCGGGGCAAGTGGGCGGCGCGGCGATCCTCTCGGGCGGCGCGGCGATCCTCTCGACGGCGGGGCAAGCGGGCGGCTCGGCGATCCTCTGCGGCGAGGGGGCAAGTGGGCGGCGCAGCGATCCTCTCGACGGCGGGGCAAGCGGGAGGCGCGGCGATCCTCTCGACGGCGGGACAATCGGGCGGCGCGGAGACCCACTGTGGCGAGGGGGCAAGCTGGAGGCGCGGCGATCCTCTCGACGGCGGGGCGATCCTCTCGACGGCGGGGCAAACGGGCGGCGCGGCGATCCTCTCGACGGCGGGGCAAGCGGGCGGCGCGGCGATCCTCTGCGGCGGCGAGGCGATCCTCTCGACGGCGGGGCAAGCGGGCGGCGCGGCGATCCTCTCGACCGCGGGGCAAGTGGGTAGCGCGGCGATCCTCTCGACGGCGGGGGGCAAGCGGGCGGCGCGGCGATCCTCTGCGGCGGCGGGGCAAGCGGGCGGCGCGGCGATCCTCTTGACGGCGGGGCAAGCGGGCGGCGCGGCGATCCTCTCGACGGCGGGGCAAGCGGGCGGCGCGGCGATCATCTGCGGCGAGGGGGCAAATGGGCGGCGCGGCGATCCTCTCGACGGCGGGGCAAGTGGGAGGCGCGGCGATCCTCTCGACGGCGGAGCAAGCGGGCGGCGCAGCGATCTTCTGCGGCGGCGGGGCAAGCGGGCGGCGCGGCGATCCTCTCGACGGCGGGGCAAGTGGGCAGCGCGACGATGCTCTCGTCGCGGGGGGCAAGCGGGCGGCGCGGCGAACCTCTCGGGCGGCGCGGCGATCCTCTCGACGGCGGGGCAGGCGGGCGGCGCGGCTGTCCTCTCGACGGCGGGGCAAGTGGGCAGTGCGGCGATCCTCTCGACGGCGGGGCAAGTGGGCAGCGCGACTACACTCTCGTCGCCCGGGGCAAGCGGGCGGCGCGGGGATCCTCTGCGGCGAGGGGGCAACTGGGCGGCGCGGCGATGCGCTCGACGGCGGGGCAAGCGGGCGGAGCGGCGATCCTCTGGGGCATCGCGGCGATCCTCTCGACGGCGGGACAAGTGGGCGGCGCGGCGATCATCTCGTCGCGGGGGGCAAGCGGGCGGCGCGGCGATCCTCTCGGGAGGCGCGGCGATCCTCTTCGGCGGCGGGGCAAGCGGGCGGCGCGGCGACCCCCTGTGGCGAGGGGGCAAGCGGGCGGCGCGGCAATCCTCTCGACGGCGGGGCGATCCTCTCGACGGCGGGGCAAACGGGCGGCGCGGCGATCCTCTCGACGGCGGGGCAAGAGGGCGGCGCGGCGATCCTCTGCGGCGGCGGTGCAAGGGGGCGGCGCGGCGATCCTCTGCGGCGGCGGGGCAAGCGGGCGGCGCGGCGATGCGCTCGACGTCGGGGCAAGCGGGCGGCGCGGCGATCCTCTCGACGGCGGGGCAAGTGGGCGGCGCGGCGATCATCTCGTCGCGGGGGGCAAGCGGGCGGCGCGGCGATCCTCTCGGGCGGCGCGGCGATCCTCTGCGGCGGCGGGGCAAGCGGGCGGCGCGGCGATCCTCTGCGGCGATGGGGCAAGTGGACGGCGGGGCGATCCTCTCGACGGCGGGGCAAGCGGGCGGCGCGGCGATCCTCTCGAAGGCGGGGCAAGAGGGCGGCGCGGCGACCCTCTGCGGCGAGGGGGCAAGTGGGCGGCGCGGCGATCCTCTCGACGGCGGGACAAGCGCGAGGCGCGGCGATCCTCTGCGGCGGCGGGGCAAGAGGGCGCCGCGGCGACCCTCTGCGGCGAGGGGGCAAGTGGGCGGTGCGGCGATCCTCTCGACGGCGGGGCAAGCGGGCGGCGCGGCGATCATCTGCGGCGAGGGGGCAAGCGGGCGGCGCGGCGATCCTCTCGACGGCGGGGCAAGCGGGCGGCGCGGCGATCCTCTCGACGGCGGGGCAAGCGGGCGGCGCGGCGATCCTCTCGACGGCGGGGCAAGTGGGCAGCGCGACTATGCTCTCGTCGCGGGGGGCAAGCGGGCGGCGCGGCGAACCTCTCGGGCGGCGCGGCGATCCTCTCGACGGCGGGGCAGGAGGGCGGCGCGGCTGTCCTCTCGACGGCGGGGCAAGTGGGCAGTGCGGCGATCGTCTCGACGGCGGGGCAAGTGGGCAGCGCGACGATGCTCTCGTCGCGGGGGGCAAGCGGGCGGCGCGGCGAACCTCTCGGGCGGCGCGGCGATCCTCTCGACGGCGGGGCAGGCGGGCGGCGCGGCTGTCCTCTCGACGGCGGGGCAAGTGGGCAGTGCGGCGATCCTCTCGACGGCGGGGCAAGTGGGCAGCGCGACTATGCTCTCGTCGCCCGGGGCAAGCGGGCGGCGCGGGGATCCTCTGCCGCGAGGGGGCAACTGGGCGGCGCGGCGATGCGCTCGACGGCGGGGCAAGCGGGCGGAGCGGCGATCCTCTGGGGCATCGCGGCGATCCTCTCGACGGCGGGGCAAGTGGGCGGCGCGGCGATCATCTCGTCGCGGGGGGCAAGCGGGCGGCGCGGCGATCCTCTCGGGCGGCGCGGCGATCCTCTCGACGGCGGGGCAAGCGAGCGGCGCGGCGATACTTTGCGGCGAGGGGGAAAGCGAGCGGCGCGGCGATCCTCTCGACGGCGGGGCAAGCGGGCGGCGCGGCGATCATATGCGGCGAGTGGGCAAGTGGGCAGCGCGACGATGCTCTCGTCGCGGAGGGCAAGCGAGCGGCGCGGCGATCCTCTGTGGCGGCGGGGCAAGTGGGCGGCGGGGCGATCCTCTGCGGCGAGGGGGCAAGTGGGCGGCGCGACGATCCTCTCGACGGCGGGGCAAGCGGTCGGCGCGGCGATCCTCTGCGGCGGCGGGGCAAGCGGGCGGCGCGGCGATCCTCTGCGGCGAGGGGGCAAGTGGGCGGCGCGGCGATCCTCTCGGGGGGCGCGGCGATCCTCTTGACGGCGGGGCAGGCGGGCGGCGCGGCTGTCCTCTCGACGGCGGGGCAAGTGGGCAGTGCGGCGATCCTCTCGACGGCGGGGCAAGTGGGCAGCGCGACTATGCTCTCGTCGCCCGGGGCAAGCGGGCAGCGCGGGGATCCTCTGCGGCGAGGGGGCAACTGGGCGGCGCGGCGATGCGCTCGACGGCGGGGCAAGCGGGCGGAGCGGCGATCCTCTGGGGCATCGCGGCGATCCTCTCGACGGCGGGGCAAGTGGGCGGCGCGGCGATCCTCTCGACGGCGGGGCAAGCGAGCGGCGTGGCGATACTTTGCGGCGAGGGGGAAAGCTAGCGGCGCGGCGATCCTCTCGACGGCGGGAAAAGCGGACGGCGCGGCGATCATCTGCGGCGAGTGGGCAAGTGGGCAGCGCGACGATCCTCTCGTCGCGGAGGGCCAGCGAGCGGCGCGGCGATCCTCTGTGGCGGCGGGGCAAGCGGGCGGCGCGGCGATCCTCTGCGGCGAGGGGGAAAGTGGGCGTCGCGGCGATCCTCTCGACGGCGCGGCAAGTGGGCGGCCCGGCGATCCTCTTGACGGCGGGGCAAGCGGGCGGCGCGGCGATCCTCTGCGGCGAGGGGGCAAGTGGGCGGCGCGGCGGTCCTCTCGACGGCGGGGCAAGTGGGCGGCCCGGCGATCCTCTCGACGGCGGGGCAAGCGGGCGGCGCGGCGATCCTCTCGACGGCGGCGGGGCAAGTGGGCGGCCCGGCGATCCTCTCGACGGCGGGGCAAGCGGGCGGCGCGGCGATCCTCTCGACGGCGGCGGAGCAAGCGGGAGGCGCGGCGATCCTCTCGGCGGCGGGACAATCGGGCGGCGCGGAGACCCCCTGTGGCGAGGGGGCAAGCTGGAGGCGCGGCGATCCTCTCGACGGCGGGGCGATCCTCTCGACGGCGGGGAAACGGGCGGCGAGGCGATCCTCTCGACGGCGGGGCAAGCGGGCGGCGCGGCTATCCTCTCGACCGCGGGGCAAGTGGGTAGCGCGGCGATCCTCTCGACGGCGGGGGGCAAGCGGGCGGCGCGGCGATCCTCTGCGGCGGCGGGGCAAGCGGGCGGCGCGGCGATCCTCTGCGGCGGCGGGGCAAGCGGGCGGCGCGGCGATCCTCTTGACGGCGGGGCAAGCGGGCGGCGCGGCGATCCTCTCGACGGCGGGGCAAGCGGGCGGCGCGGCGATCATCTGTGGCGAGGGGGCAAATGGGCGGAGCGGCGATCCTCTCGACGGCGGGTCAAGTGGGCGGCGCGGCGATCCTCTCGACGGCGGAGCAAGCGGGCGGCGCAGCGATCTTCTGCGGCGGCGGGGCAAGCGGGCGGCGCGGCGATCCTCTCGACGGCGGGGCAAGTGGGCAGCGCGACTATGCTCTCGTCGCGGGGGGCAAGCGGGCGGCGCGGCGATCCTCTCGGGCGGCGGGGCAAGTGGGCAGCGCGGCGATCCTCTCGACGGCGGGGCAAGCGGGCGGCGCGGCGATCCTCTGCGGCGAGGGGGCAAGTGGGCGGCGCGGCGATCCTCTCGGGGGGCGCGGCGATCCTCTTGACGGCGGGGCAGGCGGGCGGCGCGTCGATCCTCTCGACGGCGGGCAAGCGGGCGGCGCGGCGATCCTCTCGACGGCGGGGCAGGCGGGCGGCGCGGCTGTCCTCTCGACGGCGGGGCAAGTGGGCAGTGCGGCGATCCTCTCGACGGCGGGGCAAGTGGGCAGCGCGACTATGCTCTCGTCGCGGGGGGCAAGCGGGCGGCGCGGGGATCCTCTGCGGCGAGGGGGCAACTGGGCGGCGCGGCGATGCGCTCGACGGCGGGGCAAGTGGGCGGAGCGGCGATCCTCTGGGGCATCGCGGCGATCCTCTCGACGGCGGGGCAAGTGGGCGGCGCGGCGATCCTCTCGACGGCGGGGCAAGCGAGCGGCGTGGCGATACTTTGCGGCGAGGGGGAAAGCTAGCGGCGCGGCGATCCTCTCGACGGCGGGAAAAGCGGACGGCGCGGCGATCATCTGCGGCGAGTGGGCAAGTGGGCAGCGCGACGATCCTCTCGTCGCGGAGGGCCAGCGAGCGGCGCGGCGATCCTCTGTGGCGGCGGGGCAAGCGGGCGGCGCGGCGATCCTCTGCGGCGAGGGGGAAAGTGGGCGTCGCGGCGATCATCTCGACGGCGGGGCAAGTGGGCGGCCCGGCGATCCTCTCGACGGCGGAGCAAGCGGGCGGCGCGGCGATCCTCTCGACGGCGGCGGGGCAAGTGGGCGGCCCGGCGATCCTCTCGACGGCGGGGCAAGCGGGCGGCGCGGCGATCCTCTCGACGGCGGCGGAGCAAGCTGGAGGCGCGGCGATCCTCTCGACGGCGGGGCGATCCTCTCGACGGCGGGGAAACGGGCGGCGCGGCGATCCTCTCGACGGCGGGGCAAGCGGGCGGCGCGGCGATCCTCTCGTCGCCCGGGGCAAGCGGGCGGCGCGGCGATCCTCTGCGGCGAGGGGGCAACTGGGCGGCGCGGCGATGCGCTCGACGGCGGGGCAAGCGGGCGGAGCGGCGATCCTCTGGGGCATCGCGGCGATCCTCTCGACGGCGGGGCAAGTGGGCGGCGCGGCGATCATCTCGTCGCGGGGGGCAAGCGGGCGGCGCGGCGATCCTCTCGGGCGGCGCGGCGATGCTCTCGACGGCGGGGCAAGCGGGCGGCTCGGCGATCCTCTGCGGCGAGGGGGCAAGTGGGCGGCGCAGCGATCCTCTCGACGGCGGGGCAAGCGGGAGGCGCGGCGATCCTCTCGACGGCGGGACAATCGGGCGGCGCGGAGACCCCCTGTGGCGAGGGGGCAAGCTGGAGGCGCGGCGATCCTCTCGACGGCCGGGCGATCCTCTCGACGGCGGGGCAAGCGGGCGGCGCGGCGATCCTCTGCGGCGGCGGGGCAAACGGGCGGCGCGGCGATCCTCTCGACGGCGGGGCAAGCGGGAGGCGCAGCGATCCTCTGCGGCGGCGGGGCAAGCGGGCGGCGCGGCGATGCTCTCGGGCGGCGCGGCGATCCTCTAGACGGCGGGGCAAGCGGGCGGCGCGGCGATCCTCTGCGGCGGCGGGGCAAGCGGGCGGCGGGGCGATCCTCTCGACGGCGGGGCAAGAGGGCGCCGCGGCGACCCTCTGCGGCGAGGGGGCAAGTGGGCGGCGCGGCGATCCTCTCGACGGCGGGGCAAGCGGGCGGCGGGGCGATCCTCTGCGGCGGCGGGGCAAGCGGGCGGCGCGGCGATGCTCTCGGGCGGCGCGGCGATCCTCTCGACGGCGGGGCAAGCGGGCGGCGGGGCGATCCTTCTTGCGGCGGCGGGGCAAGCGGGCGGCGGGGCGATCCTCTCGTCGCGGGGGGCAAGCGGGCGGCGCGGCGATCCTCTCGTCGCGGGGGGCAAGCGGGCGGCACGGCGATCCTCTGCGGCGGTGGGGGAAAACGGGCGGCGCGGCGATCCTCTCGACGGCGGGGCAAGCGGGCGGCGCGGCGACCGTCTGCGGCGAGGGGGCAAGTGGGCGGCGCGGCGATCCTCTCGACGGCGGGGCAAGAGGGCGGCGCGGCGATCCTCTGCGGCGAGGGGGCAAGCGGGTGGCGCGGCTATGCTCTCGACGCGGGGGGCAAGCATACGGCGCGGCGTCCTCTCGACGGCGGGGCAAGCGGGCGGCGCGGCGATCCTCTTGACGGCGGGGCAAGCGGGTGGCGCGGCGATCCTCTCGACGGCGGGGGCAATCGGGCGGCGCGGCGATCATCTGCGGCGAGGGGGCAAAGTGGGCGGCGCGGCGATCCTCTTGACGGCGGGGCAAGCGGGCGGCGCGGCGATCCTCTCGACGGCGGGGCAAGCGGGCGGCGCGGCGATCCTCTGCGGCGAGGGGGCAAGCGGGCGGTGCGGCGATCCTCTCGACGGCGGGGCAAGCGGGCGGCGCGGCGATCATCTGCGGCGAGGGGGCAAGCGGGCGGCGCGGCGATCCTCTCGACGGCGGGGCAAGCGGGCGGCGCGGCGATCCTCTCGACGGCGGGGCAAGTGGGCAGCGCGACGATGCTCTCGTCGCGGGGGGCAAGCGGGCGGCGCGGCGAACCTCTCGGGCGGCGCGGCGATCCTCTCGACGGCGGGGCAGGCGGGCGGCGCGGCTGTCCTCTCGACGGCGGGGCAAGTGGGCAGTGCGGCGATCCTCTCGACGGCGGGGCAAGTGGGCAGCGCGACGATGCTCTCGTCGCGGGGGGCAAGCGGGCGGCGCGGCGACCCTCTCGGGCGGCGCGGCGATCCTCTCGACGGCGGGGCAGGCGGGCGGCGCGGCTGTCCTCTCGACGGCGGGGCAAGTGGGCAGTGCGGCGATCCTCTCGACGGCGGGGCAAGTGGGCAGCGCGACTATGCTCTCGTCGCCCGGGGCAAGCGGGCGGCGCGGGGATCCTCTGCCGCGAGGGGGCAACTGGGCGGCGCGGCGATGCGCTCGACGGCGGGGCAAGCGGGCGGAGCGGCGATCCTCTGGGGCATCGCGGCGATCCTCTCGACGGCGGGGCAAGTGGGCGGCGCGGCGATCATCTCGTCGCGGGGGGCAAGCGGGCGGCGCGGCGATCCTCTCGGGCGGCGCGGCGATGCTCTCGACGGCGGGGCAAGCGAGCGGCGCGGCGATACTTTGCGGCGAGGGGGAAAGCGAGCGGCGCGGCGATCCTCTCGACGGCGGGGCAAGCGGGCGGCGCGGCGATCATCTGCGGCGAGTGGGCAAGTGGGCAGCGCGACGATGCTCTCGTCGCGGAGGGCAAGCGAGCGGCGCGGCGATCCTCTGTGGCGGCGGGGCAAGTGGGCGGCGGGGCGATCCTCTGCGGCGAGGGGGCAAGTGGGCGGCGCGGCGATCCTCTCGACGGCGGGGCAAGCGGGCGGCGCGGCGATCCTCTGCGGCGAGGGGGCAAGTGGGCGGCGCGGCGATCCTCTCGACGGCGGGGCAAGCGGGCGGCGCGGCGATCCTCTGCGGCGGCGGGGCAAGTGGGCGGCGGGGCGATCCTCCCGACGGCGGGGCAAGCGGGCGGCGCGGCGATCCTCTCGACGGCGGGGCAAGCGGGCGGCGCGGCGATCCTCTGCGGCGAGGGGGCAAGAGGGCGGCGCGGCGATCCTCTCGACGGCGGGGCAAGAGGGCGGCGCGGCGATCCTCTCGACGGCGGGGCAAGCGGGAGGCGCGGCGATCCTCTGTGGCCGCGGGGCAAGCGGGCGGCGCAGCGATCCTCTGCGGCGGCGGGGCAAGCGGGCGGCGCGGCGATGAGCTCGACGGCGGGGCAAGCGGGCGGCGCGGCGATCCTCTGGAGCAGCGCGGCGATCCTCTCGACGGCGGGGCAAGCGGGCGGTGCGGCGATCCTCTGCGGCGAGGGGGGCAAGAGGGCGGCGCGGCGATCCTCTCGACGGCGGGGCAAGCGGGAGGCGCGGCGATCCTCTGCGGCGGTGGGGCAAGCGGGCGGCGCGGCGATCCTCTGGAGCAGCGCGGCGATCCTCTCGACGGCGGGGCAAGTGGGCGGCGTGGCGATCATCTCGTCGCGGGGGGCAAGCGGGCGGCGCGGCGATCCTCTCGGGCGCGCGGCGATCCTCTCGACGGCGGTGCAAGCGGGGCGCGGGGCGATCCTCTGCGGCGGCGGGGCAAGCGGGCGGCGCAGCGATCGTCTGCGGCGAGGGGGCAAGTGGGCGGCGCGGCGATCCTCTCGACGGCAGGGCAAGCGGGAGGCGCGGCGATCCTCTTCGGCGGCGGGGCAAGCGGGCGGCGCGGCGACCCCCTGTGGCGAGGGGGCAAGCGGGCGGCGCGGCAATCCTCTCGACGGCGGGGCGATCCTCTCGACGGCGGGGCAAACGGGCGGCGCGGCGATCCTCTCGACGGCGGGGCAAGCGGGCGGCGCGGCGATCCTCTGCGGCGGCGGTGCAAGCGGGCGGCGCGGCGATCCTCTGCGGCGGCGGGGCAAGCGGGCGGCGCGGCGATGCGCTCGACGGCGGGGCAAGCGGGCGCCGCGGCGATCCTCTCGACGGCGGGGCAAGTGGGCGGCGCGGCGATCATCTCGTCGCGGGGGGCAAGCGGGCGGCGCGGCGATCCTCTCGGGCGGCGCGGCGATCCTCTGAGGCGGCGGGGCAAGCGGGCGGCGCGGCGATCCTCTGCGGCGATGGGGCAAGTGGACGGCGGGGCGATCCTCTCGACGGCGGGGCAAGCGGGCGGCGCGGCGATCCTCTCGAAGGCGGGGCAAGCGGGCGGCGCGGCGACCCTCTGCGGCGAGGGGGCAAGAGGGCGGCGCGGCGATCCTCTCGACGGCGGGACAAGCGCGAGGCGCGGCGATCCTCTGCGGCGGCGGGCAAGAGGGCGCCGCGGCGACCCTCTGCGGCGAGGGGGCAAGTGGGCGGCGCGGCGATCCTCTCGACGGCGGGGCAAGCGGGAGGCGCAGCGATCCTCTCGACGGCGGGGCAAGCGGGCGGCGGGGCGATCCTCTGCGGCGGCGGGGCAAGCGGGCGGCGGGGCGATCCTCTCGTCGCGGGGGGCAAGCGGGCGGCGCGGCGATCCTCTCGTCGCGGGGGGCAAGCGGGCGGCACGGCGATCCTCTGCGGCGGTGGGGAAAACGGGCGGCGCGGCGATCCTCTCGACGGCGGGGTAAGGGGGCGGCGCGGCGACCGTCTGCGGCGAGGGGGCAAGTGGGCGGCGCGGCGATCCTCTCGACGGCGGGGCAAGAGGGCGGCGCGGCGACGGTCTGCGGCGAGGGGGAAGTGGGTGGCGCGGCTATGCTCTCGACGCGGGGGGCAAGCAGGCGGCGCGGCGTCCTCTCGACGGCGGGGCAAGCGGGCGGCGCGGCGATCCTCTTGACGGCGGGGCAAGCGGGTGGCGCGGCGATCCTCTCGACGGCGGGGCAATCGGGCGGCGCGGCGATCATCTGCGGCGAGGGGGCAAGTGGGCGGCGCGGCGATCCTCTTGACGGCGGGGCAAGCGGGCGGCGCGGCGATCCTCTCGACGGCGGGGCAAGCGGGCGGCGCGGCGATCATCTGCGGCGAGGGGGCAAGCGGGCGGTGCGGCGATCCTCTCGACGGCGGGGCAAGCGGGCGGCGCGGCGATCATCTGCGGCGAGGGGGCAAGCGGGCGGCGCGGCGATCCTCTCGACGGCGGGGCAAGCGGGCGGCGCGGCGATCCTCTCGACGGCGGGGCAAGCGGGCGGCGCGGCGATCCTCTCGACGGCGGGGCAAGTGGGCAGCGCGACTATGCTCCCGTCGCGGGGGGCAAGCGGGCGGCGCGGCGAACCTCTCGGGCGGCGCGGCGATCCTCTCGACGGCGGGGCAAGCGGGCGGCGCGGCGATCCTCTCGACGGCGGGGCAAGTGGGCAGTGCGGCGATCCTCTCGACGGCGGGGCAAGTGGGCAGCGCGACTATGCTCTCGTCGCCCGGGGCAAGCGGGCGGCGCGGGGATCCTCTGCGGCGAGGGGGCAACTGGGCGGCGCGGCGATGCGCTCGACGGCGGGGCAAGCGGGCGGAGCGGCGATCCTCTGGGGCATCGCGGCGATCCTCTCGACGGCGGGGCAAGTGGGCGGCGCGGCGATCATCTCGTCGCGGGGGGCAAGCGGGCGGCGCGGCGATCCTCTCGGGCGGCGCGGCGATGCTCTCGACGGCGGGGCAAGCGAGCGGCGCGGCGATACTTTGCGGCGAGGGGGAAAGCGAGCGGCGCGGCGATCCTCTCGACGGCGGGGCAAGCGGGCGGCGCGGCGATCATATGCGGCGAGTGGGCAAGTGGGCAGCGCGACGATGCTCTCGTCGCGGAGGGCAAGCGAGCGGCGCGGCGATCCTCTGTGGCGGCGGGGCAAGTGGGCGGCGGGGCGATCCTCTGCGGCGAGGGGGGCAAGTGGGCGGCGCGGCGATCCTCTCGACGGCGGGGCAAGCGGGCGGCGCGGCGATCCTCTGCGGCGAGGGGGCAAGTGGGCGGCGCGGCGATCCTCTCGACGGCGGGGCAAGCGGGCGGCGCGGCGATCCTCTGCGGCGGCGGGGCAAGTGGGCGGCGGGGCGATCCTCCCGACGGCGGGGCAAGCGGGCGGCGA